>NC_082704.1:80267518-80570202 GCF_949987515.2 Delphinus delphis
GGAAGCAATGATACTGAGGAAGGATTTACATGGAGAAAGCTACTTGGGTGTTATCCATCTGCTAGCAATAAGGAAGTCATTTTCTTATTTGTTATTCTTTCAACAAATATTCATTGAGCACCTACTCCATGGCTGGCTCTATACGAGGAGCTGGGAGACACTGAGCTAATTATAACATTCATTTATTTTGTAGGTACTCTTGAGATTATATACATACATATATATATATATATATATATATATATGTATGTATATAATGTATATATTATATACACACACATATATATAATCTTAATCATCAAAACCACCATACGAGTTGGTACTATCATTATTCCTATTGTACAGATGAAGAAACTGTAGCTCAGAGAGTTTAAATGATCTATCCAAGATAACACAGCTAACAGAGCTGAGATACAAACCCCAATCTAACTCCATAGCTTAGGCTCCTAACCACTGTGCACTACATATTGCTGCTTCAGTACAGAGATGCAAGGGAGCACCATATGCACAGTGAATGTGTATTTATGATAGGATATTCTGGAAGTGTCCTGGACATGAGAGGAAAAACTGTCTCCTATTCCTCCAACAGTGGGAAACTCAGCTGGAGAACTGAGGTCCAATCAACAGTGCTTAGACTGCCTGGAGATAATTACTGAAATAACAAAGAATGAGGCAGTATGGCGTGATGGCTAAGAGCTCAGGACTGATGTTAGGCCACCTGAGATAGAAACCTAATTTCTTCACCAGAAAAAGAGAAGAATGTTCGATCCCATACTACAGATACCTAGATACAGCTTGTGTGAGTGCTGCTTAAACATGTCACATACAGAGGGCATTTTCACAATGACATGAAAGTCAGAGATCTTTATTTAATCAAGTGCCAATTCTGAGGTAATTTCTATCTAATGTAGCTATTACAAATGATAGTTACTTTAATGTATTCTCTGTGCTGATTATACTACATGCCATGATTATTGACATTTGCCTCATGAAGAATTAAGCAGATGGTACTTACCCACCACAGTCCCACAGGTTCAATACCAGGTTTCCCAGAAATCGAACATGAGAATGTTCTACATCAACTGGAAGACAAACATGACAAATCTAGTAATTGTAGCATGCGCGATGAAACTCAAAATAAGCAACGTGCTAACCCATGAAATTTAGAAGGACCAAAGTGGAGTGAAATGCTCAAAGCTACAACAAGAAGGTGATTTTCAGCTTAGTGGTGTGGTTTAGTGGCAAGGTGGGCACCTAAACTACCCTGAGCTACAGAACTGGCTCTCACGTAAGTCGTTTTACTTTTTAGTTGTTTTAGTGCTTAGAGCAGAAACAATCTCCAATTATAATACTGTTAAAATTTCAACATGTAAGACAGAGACATATACCATTTAATAGCTCTTTTCTGACCCATAAACACCCCCCACAAAAAATTTAAAAATTAGAAAAAGACAACAAAAACCAAATACAAAACAAACATAAAACATAACCAAACTTGCTCCCTCTATTGATTTCCTATTTTGGTTAATGACCCTACCATTTTCCCATTTTGAGGGGGTCACTTTTGACTCCTCTGTCCACATTCAATTCATTGCTATTCCTTTGCAATCTCTCTCAATTCCACTCTTTGTTTTACAACCTGCTACTAACATTAAGGAAGGCCCTTACCTTCGCAAGCCTATACAACTACAGTAGCTCCATAATTACCTCCCACCAGGAAGCCTTACTCACTTTACTTCATCCTATAGGCTACTGCAAGATTCATCTTCTTAACACTACTTTGAACATGTCACTCCCCATTCAGAAAACTTTCAATGGCTCCTCCATACCTACACGTGGGGCATTCAAGGTCCTTCAGAATTTGGCTTCCAATCTACCTTTATGTTCCCCAATGATTCACATTAACGAAGCCTTTCGCTCCAGTCCAATTTGGTTTATTCATAGTCCTCCCAAACCCCTCTACCACCCCAACCTCCAACATACCTTACATCAGGGGTCGCAAACTTGCTAATAGGAGCCAGGCCGGTAAACGTACAAGAATGAAGTTGATCATGTATGGAGAGTAAATATCCACCCAAGGGGACGATGGAGTGGGTAGCAGTTACACAGCTCTAGCTCATTTGCCATGCAGGAACGTGGGCTCAGGATTACCAGATCTTTAAATTTTTCAATAGTAGTAGGAAATCCAGATTTTTTATGGAAACTTTTACATATTGATAACTAATTCCAATTTTTCTAAAACATTACATAGGCCAAACAAAACACATCTACAGGCCTTATCCAGCATACGGGCTGCCTGTTTGCGACCTCTGCCTTACACCTCCCTCCCCACCCTTTACTTTGCCTACTGTGTCCATCTGCCTAGAAAGTCCTCCCCACCTTTCTTCCAAAGTCAGATTCATCTTCTACGACCCAGCTTAAATCCCACCTCCTCTAAAAGCCCTACCTGGCCACCCCCACTTACCATCATCACTCCCTCTGAATTCATTTAAACATTTATTAAGCATCTACTCTCTGCCAGGCACTAAAAATCACAAGGAACAATAATGAAAATTCTTATCCTGGAAATTTCTCAAAGTCTAGCAATTATCATCTTTACAATTTATATAACAGTTAAACATCACACAGTGGTGTTTCTTCTACGACTACCTTGCAGCTGTTGCTTAAATTGACTGCTATCTAACTTTTGTGCAATTTTATCTTCTCATAAACTAGAGCATAAGCAGAAAAGCATTACTTAAAAAAAACATGGACATTGGAGTCAAACAGTTCTTAGTTCAAATACCAGCTCTACCTCTCTGTGTGACCTTGGGTAAGTCACTTAACCTCTGAGTATTAGTTTCCTCTTCTGTTAAAAAAAAGGTGGGAGGCATACTATTGACCTCACATTACTGTGAGGATTACAGGAATTATTATACATCAAGTGCCTGGCACGTAGTAGGTGCTCAAACTACTTCCCTTCTCCCCTTTACTTCCCCCTCCTTGGAAAAGGAATCATATCTTACATGTCTTTGTATTTCCAACAGAGTCTACGAGAGAGTAGGTGCTCAAACTGCTATTAATTTGAAGACTATGTAAACGGTCTAGTACTAAAAAAAAATGGAAAGAAGTGCTACTGAGAAAGGGAAAGACAATAATAAAAGAAGTGACAGGATTCAGCGACTGTTTAGATATGGAGCACATGGGATAGAAATCTGGTTTCTACTCCCATATCATAGAAATTGCTCTCATCAAGTGACCAATGGCCCCATTACCAAATCCAATGGACTTTTTAGTCCTTGTCTTACTTTCTGCAGCATGACACTGTTGACTACTCTCTTCTCAAAAAATTCTCTTCTCCTGGCCTCTGAGAGCATTACCTATAACCTCTCTGGCAGGTCCTCTTTCACAGGCTCCTATTCTTCTTTCTGTCCCTTAAATGCTGGAGTTATTCAGGATTCCATCTTTGGCCACCTACTCTTCTCTCTATGTATTCTTTCCGCCAGGCAAGCTAATCAATTCATATCATCTCATTTACCATTTGGATACTGATAATCCATAAACATGTATCTATAATACAGATTTCTCTCTTCCCTTTCTGAATCATATACTGGACATCTTTACTTGCATAAACCACAAGTATCCCAAACTCAGTGTAACCAAATATAACTCATCATCTGCCCATTCTTCCCACAAAATCTATTCCTCTTTCAGTCCTCCTTAACTCAGTGAATTTAACCAGATGCCTAAGCCAAACACTAAGTTTCATCCTTGAGTCCAGTCTTTCCCCCATCATTCCCCCCAAACCTACCAGCAAGTCATATTGACTCTACCTTTTAAATATCCCAAATCCATTTACTTTTCACCACATCCACTATTACCACCCTAACCCAAGTTAAGCCCCTATAATCTCTTACCTGGTCTACTAAAAACAGTTCCCTAATCTGTCAATCTGTTTCTTCCCTTGCCTCCCTCCAAACTATCCTCTATATTACAGGTATAATGATCTCTCCACAGTGCAGATTTTATTTCATTCTTTTTAAAAAGAAAAAAAAAATAACATGTCTCTGTCTATATATTACTGTATATACCCAGAAAACATAAGGCCAAAAGGATAACCTCAAATTACTAATGGTGGTTGTCCCTAGGAAGTAGGCCTGAGAATGAGGGACAGAGTAGACTTTCTACACTTCTGCAATGTTTGAATCTTTCACAAGTATTACTTTTCTAATTAAAATTGAAAATTAAAAATATTGAAATCTGACCATATTACTTTTCTGTTTGAAACTCTCTAAGGGTTGCCTTCTACCCTCAGTTTAAACAACCTGACTTGGCTTACAGGGCATTTTATGATCTAACCCCCAATTTCTGCCTCCCTCTTTAGTCTCAGGTCTCCTGTAGGGCCCTCTGGCTCTCCTAATCTTCCTGCCCTGCTATCACAACAGCAACTGAAAAGAACCAAGAACAGAGCTTTGGGAAATCACATACACTTACGGGGCAGAAAGAAGAAAATATTCATTTTTTTAAAAGGAAGGGATGGTTAAAGATAAAGGAATAAAACCAGGGTAATAAAGCATTAAATAAAAGCCAAGGGATCAGAGAATTTTGAGAAGGCAGGAAATCTTGGAGCCGTCAACAGTGTTTGAGACTAAAATACTTCATAATCACATTTTTATCGACAAGTTTACTATTCCAACAAACACATTTTAACAGCCCCCTGATAAATGAATACCACCATTCTGTATCCTTACTTCAAATTTCAAAACACAGTACACTCTAAGTTTAACAAAATGAACCTGGACTTTTTTCAGCAATGACAAACTAGAGAAACACTAAAACCTTCAAGGTGATATAATATTTTAGAATAAGTACTCTTTCACTACTTTTAAAGAAAATCAGCAACTTCACAAAAATAGTAAGTAAAAATCAATACACTATATGTATTTTTAATTAGTCTATAAGTTTAGCAAGTAGAACCAAGACCTTTCTTCAGCAATGACAAACTAGCTAGTGATACACTAAAGCATCAGGCCAACATAATATTTTGAAGTATACTTTTATCACCTTTAAGAAATACAGCACTTGCTAACAAAGTATTACTGATAAAGGTCCACTTGAGATATTCTTAAGGTCAAGAGCCTTGTCCCATCCACAGGAGGCTCCAGAAAAACACTTGTTAAAACAAATGGCCTGCTTCATGTACAGGGTTCATATAATTTGCAACATTCTGTTCAGAACTTTTTAACAAATCTGCTAGATTATTTCAAAACTATTAAATAGCTTGACTAGCTCTGAAATTTGGGTTTTAAGACTATTCACCAGACTTAGGTAGTCAATCCACTCTGCTGATTAGCTAAAAACAAAAATATTAATTGGACTAGAAAAAAGTACATCAATGAAATGTGCAGAATTTAAAACATAAACAGAAAGAAGTCTGCCAGGAATTGTGCCTGTAGAACAATGAATAAAGCAGGAGCATAGATTGACATTCTAGCTCTAACACTTATGAGTTGCGTGACCTTAACTTCTAAGTCATACTTTCTTCACCTATTAAAATGAAGTTAATATGAGAACTAAAGTAAATAAAACACCATACAATAAACATTAGCTTTCTCTGATCTACTGAAACCATGTGATTATTAGGTCTAGATATTAAACTTGGAAAAATAGAAAAAAATTAAAATACAAAACAGGGAGAAGTTTGGACAGGTACTTTCTAGAAGGAAGTCTCTTGAGGCACAACAGGCCATAGGACCCTGTCCTGACCAAAATTTTTGATAAATGACTTAGATGAAAACTAGATGAGATGCTTATCAAGTGTACAAACTGCACAAAGCTAGGAAGGATAGCTAACATATCAAATGAGAGAATAAGTAGCTAAAATGAAAATAGGATCCAACCCCTTTTCTATGGATAAGGAAACTGAGGCCCAGTGAGATAGTAACTTGTTCTGGAATTAAGTTAACCTTTCATGGGCTAAAACAATCAAAACTGAACAATTTAATAGAGATAAGCATTTATTCTTAGGTTCAAAATATTAACTTCACAAGAATCAGAAGGAGGATATGTTGTTTTAATAAAAATATATGTGAAAAGGAATTTTCTTTTTTTTAGTATGACTCAGTATGATGAAGGCTGCTCCACAGGAGAGTAGGGGCTAGACTGTGCTAACAGTAGTGTGATGCCTATAGAACAAGAGATGTAACAGTCCTACTCTGCTCTGATTAGACCACGTCTTCATTTAAGTCTCATCACTAAAAAAATATAGACATATTCTAACAAGTCCTTAAAAATGCTTCAAAATGATGTCAAACGAGGAATAGATGAAGGAGCTGGAGATATTTAACTTAAGGAAGATAAGATTTGGGAGGCAAGGAATGGCTAGGATAGATTGAGACATTAATCATACTAAAATATTTGCATAGGCTCAAGAGAACAGAAAGGGTACCAGCTAACAATAATAAATGGAAATAGATTCAGGGCTCTAAGAAATAACTTTCTAATCATTAAAGCTTCCCTAATTATGAGTCTATTCTACACTCCAAGCACGTTAAGAACAGAAATGAGGTTCCCTTCTCTTTTGTATCCTAGGTTCTGGAACATAGGGTGTTTTAAAAATGTTTGTTGTTCTTGAAACCAGAGATACCTTATGAAGTAGTGGGTGGCTTGTCCCTAAAAGTGTCCAAGATGCTAGCAACCCAGATCAGGAAAATTTGAAAGCCAGGTAGGGCAATGGTTTCATCACCTAGAGGCCAAGGACCAAGGAAGAATCCAGAAATCCTTAGGTGCTACAAAATGAAAAGGCGTTATAGCCTAAAGACTGAAAGGGTCTCCCAGGAGCATAGATCCACTGAACTGGCAGCCATGGCAGCCCAACTAGCCTATACTAAGAAACCAGATTTAACATTCAAACCATAAAGGGCAAGGAAACATTTCTCAAGTCAAAGCTGTAACTCCAAAGAAAACATCTATATGTATCCAGGAAGAGAAGTAGCAGAGTACAGATCTGGGTAACCTCCCTCTGACAGCCTCCCAAACCCAACAATTTACCTTTTAATGAAGACTAGGACTACTGCTTTATAAAATCTTAGATTTTAATGTTATGCTTGTTAATGCCTATAAATTAATTTCTGTTTATATAATAACTGTTAAAAACAAACACCCTCCCCCTTCTAAAAAGTGAACAAACAAAAGGACCCCTATGCTTGTTGAGAAAGAGCAGGATAAAAACGAAGTTGGACAAGGTTATCCCATTTGGTAAGCAACCTAGAAAGGAAAGAACCTCCCCAAGAGAGCAAGCAGTAGTAACCAGAATTAGGTTACATCCTTCTGAGAAGGAATGAAAAAAAAGGAAACATGCTCAAAAACAAATCTGTCAATCTCTGCATCCCCAAGTTACTGCAACCAAGTGCGTTATGCGAATTATTAAGATCACCTGACTTTACAATAAGATAAAACATCTTACTTGTTGCACCAAGGCGACGTGTGTCTCTTGCAATATAATTTGCAAAGATAATAGACCTCATGCTGGTCTTACCAGACCCACTTTTACCCATCAACAGCACCTAAGGACAAAATGGAAAAAAAGAAAGGAAAGAAGTCAGCGATCAAGAGCAAATCAAGTCTAAAGGGATCTATTTCTCTCTTGCACTTGGTGTTTCACTGAAGTGACAGTACTAATAACATAGAGTGGATACTTATAACTGACTAGTTCTCTGACCCGTGGTGAATGCAGAGGTACCGAGAATTCCAGAGGCCAGCCACTTGCCTGTCATGAGTCACACATTCTCTTGGTGATAGAATCACAGTGAATTTATTATGCTATTAATATATACTATCATGCATTCAGTACGATGTTAGCAAAATATCAACTTGAGAGGAACTCTCATAATGTAATGTTTTATGCACTGAACTATCTGGCAGGGTATTTCAGTATAACTGAAAGCTCTTTCTCCTCCTCAGGATCAACCTGACCACCTCTGCCCTTAATTTCATCCCTTTTACTTACCTTCATGATTTTGTTCCATTAACTACTCTTTTCTTTTCAAGAGCGTCCCATTGCCTACAGGATCAAGTCTTTAAACTACATATAAGACCCTCCTTGATCTGGCTTATCTACTCCTCTGCCCTCATCTTCTGACGCTCCTAGCCTGGAATTTGTCGAGTCCAGCCATACTGAACTGAACTGCTTGTAGTCCCTTTGATTGCTCCAGGTCTTTTTTCATGCTGAACTCTCTGCCAGTAACTTTCCACTCCCTTTTCTTCCTTCAGCTAAGCTCCACTTACCCTTCAAGTCTTGGTTCAGTAATCGTCTCAAGAACTTCTCTGATCCCAATGCCCTAGGCTGGCTTAGATGTATTTCACCTCTGTCTTCCCATGACACTCTTATGACACTGCTAAGACCATAATGCACTGCAGTTTTCCAATTTGTTTTTTGGTCTCTCACAAGACTCTGAGCGCCTGAATGGCAGGGAAAATCCCCTTTGAGTTTTCAGTGCCTAACATATAACAGATGCTCAAAATATGTTCATCAAAAGAATGAGCAAGCTATCAAAACAAAGATATAAAACAAGCAATTTTTTAACAATGGAAAGGGTGAAGGTAAACACCTTCTTGTCAATGACAGCATTTAACGAAGACAGAAAAACACCTATCAAAGATGCTGTAGATTCTTGCACTAGGGGGGAAATTGGGTGAGGTAACTTTTTTTTTTTTTTTTTGGTGAGGTAACTTTTAAGAGTCTTTTCGAACTCAAAATTTATGAAATATAATTCCAATTACCTTGATTTTCAAATGAGAGGATACATGTTCTAACTTCAATTCCAAGACATTTTATAAAAATTTCTAATTACAAATATAGGGAGTATTAATAAAAGGGTACTGCACTCAGGCTTAATCTATTTAGCTAGATAACTTTATCTCACTAAGGAAACGTTACTGAGGAGATAGTCTAAAGTTGTTAGAGAAACCTTTTGCTTTTATTCTTTATCATTTACAAATTTCTGGTATTTTTAGGCATCCTTGTTGATAGTAACTTTAGACCGGCTCATCAAGAACATTTCCTTAGCAAACTGAAGTTACATAACTGACTTATTAGATAAAGTTAAGGCTAAATACAGTGTATTTCTTTTTTTTGTTAATTGAAGTATAGTTGATTTACAATATTGTGTTAGTTTCAGGTATACAGCACAGTGATTCATTCTTTTTGCAGATTATATTCCATTATAGGTTATTACAAGATATTGGATATAATTGCCTGTGCTATACAGTAAATCTTTGTTGCTTATGTATTTTGTGTATAGTAGTTTGTGTCTGTTACTCTCATACCTCTAATTTGTCTCTCTCCCCTTTGTAACCACTAGTTTGTTTTCAATGTCTGTGAGTCTGTTTCTATTGTGTATATAGATTCATGTGTATTATTTTTTAGATTCCATATATAAGTGATATCATATAGCATTTGTCTTTCTCTGACTTGACCAAGCATAACATTCTCTAGGTCCATCCATATTGCTGCAAATGGCAATATTTCATTCTTTTTTATGAGCTTTTGTTGTTTAAGAAATCTTACTTTAATAGCTTATGAAAGACTTATCAAGGCTAACTGTATTAAGTACTAATCTAAGTGCTCTACCTGCATTTGCTTGTTTAAAAACTTCATAATAATTCTATGAGACAGGTAACCTTATTATCACCATTTTATAAATGGAGAAACTGAAAGCCCAAAAGATTCAGAAACTTACTCTAGAACTGTGCCCTTATCGATTCTTCTTAAACCCCAAGGTGAGGCACAGTACCATAAGAGCACAAGGGAAGGAGTGTTCAATTCCATTTGGAGAACTCACATGAAACCTAATAGTGATAACATTTGAGTTGGGTTCAACATAAATGTGCAAGCAGAGGCCTGTGTAGTGTGTGTGTATGGCTTGCACAAAATGCAAATTAATTTGTAAACTTGGAGAAAAACAGATTCTGCATGGCTATGATAGGGTGCAAAGGTATGGCTGATGGTTTAGTCAGGAATAGATTTTTTTTTTTAACATCTTTATTGGGGTATAATTGCTTTACAATGGTGTGTTAGTTTCTGCTTTATAACAAAGTGTATCAGTCATACATAAACATATGTTCCCATATGTCTTCCCTCTTGCATCTCCCTCCCTCCCACCCTCCCTATCCCACCCCTCCAGGCTGTCACAAAGCACCGAGCCAATATCCCTGTGCCATGCGGCTGCTTCCCGCTAGCTATCTACCTTACTACGTTTGTTAGTGTGTATATGCCCATGACTCTCTCTCGCCCTGTCACAGCTCACCCTTCCCCCTCCCAGGAATAGATTTTTAAAGGGCATTCTATGAGATGAAATCTTTTGGATTGTATTCTATGGGCTTCAGGAAGTTACAAAAAGTTCTTAAGTATGTGAATGACTTACTTAGATTTCTATATTAGAAAAATTAAATCTGATAGCAAAGAAGGGGACAAGAGTCAGGGAGAACATGTAGAAGGTTCCTACAACAGTCAAGGAAAGATGGCAGATATGACCACAAATATGCTTCCTGAACAGTAACTTCTTACCTTTAACTTCATGTTTTTGATGTACCTAACATGTCTTACCTTTTTCTTCATGGCTGTATTTGGTAGCACCCACCTGCAGATATAAACCAAAAGACAGAGTTTCCATGATCCAGTTGCCTTAGAAATTGGAATTAACGTAGAGGTGCAAAAGAGCACATTTAGTACAACAGCTGAGTACAGCTGTGTGGGGGACCTCAGTTAGGTAGAGGCCCTCATTTTCCTAAATTATAAAACTGGGTTTATGCTCCCTCTCGCCTAATTATGTGCTCAGGAAATAGCTCCTAGGAAGATTTATTTAGGAATATAAATGAGCCATTAAAATTCAAGATTCAATTTTTTACCTCCTTAAAAAATTTATCAAAGCAATATTTACAAATGCTTTAATAAATCAAACAATATTGTCATATTTGAATATCCTGTTTTTCAAAGTCAGCATATTTCTAAAAATCTTAAGTCCTTCAGCTGTCCTTCCAAGTATTTTACTCATCACAGGCACAAAGTATATAAATTCTCAAATTCAGGTATAAACTGGCACAGAAAGCACTCTCGAGCCACTGATCTCTGCCCAGGAAAAGCCAACCCTCTTCCTAGTCTTCTTATCGTCAACATGATGACATAAAATCTCCTTTATTGACAATTCAAAGCAATTCAGAACTGCCTCCTCAATTAGAACACTTGCCCCTCCCCAGAGTGATATCAGGCCTGTCCTAAGGATTGTTTCTCCCCAGTTAGCAACCAGACCTCTTACTAGTTTATCCAATCACCAAAAGCAACCTTATTGGTAAATCGAAAGAATTTATCATAGGCGGGGTATTCTAATTCACAATACTCTCTTCAGTTAGAACGTCCCCCCTGCCCCCTCCCTTCCAGGTTTGACTTAATACCCTTCACCCACCCAAGCGATCCTTCCGGTTCCCCTATGGGAGGATCCATTCTCGTCCCCAGATTCTCTTTCTCCATCTTTTTCTCAGAGTCAGATTCTTCCATTGTGCAACAAGTCCTTTCCAGTCCCTTCTAAATCCGCAGTACTCTCTCTCTTTTTTTTTTTCCTGTTCACCCCCTCAGCCGCCTATTCTCCTTGCCTGCGGCCCTTAGGCCTGCTCTAGTCTTGCCTCCACCTTTGTCCACTGGGGGGCTGCTTTCCCCACCGTTACCTTTACCGCCTCGAACTTGGCCTCAAGGCACCGCCGAGCTGGCCAGCTCAACGGCTAAGTGATTCGGTGATGCAAAGGGAGAGATGGAGGATGAGAAGGAAAGAGGGATGGGTGGGGGGTTCGTTTCGAGTTTGGGCCTCAGGCCCCAAGGTCTCGAAACCCAAAGGGGACTTCACCCGAAAAGAGGTGGGGACGAGGAAGGCGGAGGTGGCATAAAGAACAGACCCGTGCCGTAGGCACTAAGCGATGAATGCCTCAGTCGGCTCGTTTTTCCCGAGCCTGGCCGCCCGGGAGAGTCCGCCGGAGGTTGCGGTGGCTACGACCTAACCACCCACCCTTCACGAGCGCAGGTACCTCACCGCAGCCACCCTACTGCAGGCCAGGGTCACGTGGACACCTGCCGTAAACCCGGAGCTTGTCACGTGACTGCCGCTTCCCTAGGGGCGGGTGGGCTGAGAAGAATACCATAGAGATTGCGCGGAGAAAGAGCGCCGCCTGTCTCCGTCACGTGGCCCGGGCTCTTAACAAAGCCACAGGCTTGGTAGGGCGCTGCCAGCTTGAAGGGGCATTCATTGTAGGCCACCTGGCGCCACGCCCCGCCTGCCGCGGGGAATTAAAGGAGCCGGTTGCAATTTTAGTGCCTCAAAGCTGGCCTTTTTTTTTTTTTTCTAACTGCTATTTCATTCACCCTTAACGTTTTTCAGTGGGGAAGGCCTAGCATTGTCTTTTTTTCTCCCTGTTTTTTAAATCTTTGTTTTCCTGGTTTTGTTATTAGCCCCGTCCTTGTAACTGAGCTTGTAATTAAATGAGTTAATATATCCAAAGTGATTACAACTGTGTCTTTCACGTAGTGCTCAATAAAGGTAATTATTGCTGGAATCAGGGATTCATCAGGAAATTTAGGACTTACTTATCTCCCCACTTTAAAGCTGAAAGGGAAATGAATTATCATACACCATAGTAAAAGTCAATAGACAAAATCTAGAGTTGATGATTGAAGGACTACTGGTAGGCATATACATACTGTATTTAGATACAGAGACTACAAGAAAAAACGGCTGAAGTAGTTTAAAGGGGTTGCTTCTGGAGAGGGGCAGGAGATAGGAAGTGAGGGGACTGTTGCTTTTCATCTTATTCTCTTTTGTGATATATATATATATTTAAACCACATATATATATTTATATATTTATGTATTTAAACCACATGTACATATTCCTTGAAAAGAAAGGAAAGAAGGACTGGAGGGAGAGAAGGAGGGAAAGAAGGAAGGAAAGGGAAACTGGACAAAAATGGGGTGCTGTCTTGCCCCCAGACGTCCCCATTTACCCTCCTATATGATCCTTTCTTACCACAACTGATATGCCTCAAGAAAAATTCATTGTATTCTGACCATGATACCTTAGCCCTATCACTTGCTAAATCTTCTTCCTCCTCTCTACCACCCGATGCCAAACCAGCTCCTTTTCTAATTTTTCCTGTGTGGTGAAAGACCCTGAGTCCCAAACCAGGAAGTCATTTTATTATTTTTTTTCTTCCCGTTTTATTGAGATGTAATTGGCACACAGCACTGTATAAGTTTAAGGTGTACAGCATAATGATTTGACTTACATACACCGTGAAATGATTATCACAATAAGTTTAGTGAACATCCTTCATCTCATATAGATACCAAATTAAAGAAATAGAAAAGAAATTTTTTCTTTTGATGAGAACTCTTAAAATTTACTCTCTTAACAACTTTCAAGTATGACAGCAGTGTCAATTGTATTTATCATGTTGTACATTACATCCTTAGTACTTACTTGTCTTATAACTGGAAGTTTGTACATTTTGACAGCCTTCATCCAATTCCTCCTCCCCCCACTTCCCGCCTCGCCTGGCCTCTGTAACCACAAATCTGATCTCTTTTGCTGAGTTTGTTTGTTTAACTCATTCAACAGTGAATTTTTATATTAATGATTTTTCTACCTTAAGAACTGCATATGTACACATTATTTCTCGAAATACAAACTAAGGAGGGTACTAAAAGGAAAAATTATCTCATATTTAGTCAAAACAGAATCACTTTCAAAATTTTGAGTGTACATATGTATACTAGTACATATGCTTTCATATTCTACTTTATATTCATTTGTCACTTATTCAACAAATCTTCATTGAGTGCATATGCTAGGCACTGTGAACACAGGGATCAAGCAATGATCCCTTCTTTCAAGGAGCTTTCAGTCTAGATAGGAAAAAATAAATAAAAAGAAAATTAAACTATAGTGTGATAAGTACTGTAGGAATGGAAAAGGGGGAAAGGAGGTTTCATGAGAAACGTAAAAAATAGTTGGGAAGATTCTCGAAAATAGATGATTCCTGTGATTGGCTTCTTTGAAGAAAATATGGATCAACCATTTAAGAAAGAAAAAGGAATATTACAAGCAAAAGAAGGAGTATTTGCAAAAGCAAAGAAACATAAATTAATATGCTATTATTTAGGTGTTGCAAATAATTTAGTATTAGTAGAGCATAGTGTATAGGAATATGGTAACATATCTAGAAGTCAGGGGCCAGAAACCCACTAAATATTGTTGACATTAGATTTTAATACTGAAGGGGATAGAAAAACACAAAAAGGTTTTAAGTAGACAGCAATGATCAGATTCACATATTAAAGAGATAAATCTGCAGGAGTTTCAAGACTGGGTAAAATGGGTAAAAAGGATGATGACATCAAAGGTAGCTGCAGTGGTCTACATCAGGGGTCCCCAACCCCTGGTGCCAAAAAGGTTGGGGAACACTGGTCTACATGGTAATAACAAGGGTCCTACTGAGGTATTGCCACTGGAGATGGAGCCATGTCAACAATAGAACTGGCAGGACTCAGTAACCAATTGGAAGTCTCTGGCCTAGGGATAGAAGTATTTTATGATGACTTCAAGAGTTCTTGCTTGGTGAAGTGGTTGATGTAGGAAAAAAGAGGATGTGGGAAAGATTTATTAATTATCGTCAGATAAATGCAGTTATGGAAATTTTGAATTTGATGGGCTTACAGTTTTATCCAATCAGATCACTCTAATGAAGAGTTTAATTTGTGGATTTTATCTAAGAGGAAAGACTTAGACTGGAGATAAGCAATTTGTTATTGACAAAAATGTGTATTCTTCTATTTGGGGGGAGTTATATGTTATATATGTCCATTAGATCACCCCTTTGGATTTTTTATGAAGAAAAATATTTATATTTGCTTTGCCAATATTTTGTTTAGGATTGTGTACCTATGTTCTCAAGTAAGGATGCTTTCTTACTTTCTCTTTTTTTGTTGTTCTAGATTATCCTTATCTAATGTTATTATTAAAGTTATGTTTGCCTCATGAAGATTGAGAGATTCTTTTTCTCTCTCTGTGAGGATTATATTAAAATTGGATTATTTATTCTTGGATATTACCATCTCAGGTATTTTCTTTGTCAGAAGATGTTTAACACATTCAACTTCTCTAATGATTTTTAAGACTATTCAAATTTTATATATATACTATATATATTACATATGTGTATATATAATGTACATTATATATATATAGTTATAGGTTTTACATTTATAAAGTTTTATATATACAGTTGTCAATTTTAACATATTGCTTTAAAATGAATAAATCTATTTCATCTAAGTTCTCTAATACACAAGTATGCAATTGTCCGTAATATCCTTTTAATCTTTTTTTAATCTCTGAAATATCTATAGTTAGGTCTCTCTTCCCAACCTTCATGTTGTTTATTTCAATTAAGTCAACAATAAAATTCACAAGCCGAACCAATATACCTTTGAGAATGAAAGGAGATGCCATTACTTATACCATAACAACAGGTGTCACCCTAGAGTATCACAGCAAGATGGGACATACGGCCTCTGGGTGGATATCTAGTTAGCTTCATATTCTTGATATTTGGCAGTGACACTTGTTTTTTATCTGACCTTTCTTTTAATTTAGCCATTCTCGTGGTTGTGCCATGGAAAACGTTTTAATAAAAAATAAAATTAGGCATATCATTTAAAATTAAATATTCAATGCAATGAAAGGATGCTGTTATCCGTATTTTATAGACAGCCTGTTCTAAATACTAATTATTAAATAAGATTATATGTAACTTCTTTGTGAAAATCTGTCTATATTACGATTGATAAGAAATGAATAGATAGCATTCATTGAGAATTTACTGTACATGGACCTCATGTAATCCTCATTAAAATATATGTGTCCGATATTATCTCCACTTGAAAGACAATAAAACCTGAGGCTCACAGTCACATAGTTGAGAAGTGATGGAACTATGATCCAACTTGGGTCTCTCTGAATTTTTCCAACTCAGAGTTACTATCTAGGATACTAAAAATTCCCATTAATAAGTAAATAATCATTCTATATTCAAAAAATTTTTCAAAATATAATTAGCTGTGAAACTTATCTTTTTTAATATTAAAAAAACTGCCTTTGGTTGTCTTATTAGCATTAGTGAAATAATATTCATTGAAAAATTTTAAGTTATCTATTCCATATTAATATATACAAATGCCTAGGGATTCTTCCATTAATGTTTGAGAACTTTCAATCACTCATTCATTTAAGCTAAACCTCAGAATGAAGCACATTCTACTGACAGTGCTAAGTAAAGTTCTGACTGCTAGACATACAATGTTGAACTTAAGAGAGACATCTCCCACTTTCAAGGAGCTTTAATTGTAGAGGGAGAGCAGAAAATAATGAAGTAGGGAGAGCAGAAAATAATGAAGTAAGCCAACATATAATGAAATTTAAAGTAGTAATTAGTTCTAGAAATAAATAACATTGAAGTAGTATGAAGGCATAAAGAGTGACCAACAAGGATGTGATCATAGATCAGACCTGAATGAACCAATGGAGAAAGTCCTGTGAAATTCTGTAGCTAGCATGCCAGGCCAGGGGAATAGAATGGGCAAAGGCCTCCCCACAGGTGGAAAACAGACAAGTGCTTTCAGTTTGGCATCAAGACAGTAAGCAACAAGCATGGCAGGGAATAAATTTAGAGAGGTAAGATATAAGATCCCACTCAAAATGAAATGTTAAATTTTCTGTTTTGTTTATTACCGAGAACTATGCACAATATGCTCCATGCCATCTCTGACCACTTGTTATCCTTCAAATTCATGACATTCCTGCTATCGCTGGTACTCTGGAAGAAGCAAAATATACTTGGTAGTAAGAGGCTGTATATCCTCTTCAGAACAGAAGCTGAAGGGAGATTGATAGATGCAGGATAGATAGGAGAGACACATCACAAATTGAGGGTCGATAATAACTTTGCAGTGTGTCAATTTCTCTAGGCTAAACTATGCTCCCAAGAATTCTTTCTAGAAGAATTCTAGAAAGAATGGATGGGGAATAAAGGACAGTTCAAAAAATATTCTTTTGCAATGGTTTGAAGAATGACAGTAGCCGTGTGCGCACACGCGCACACACACACAGCTTCTCCCAGTCAAACGAATCTTCAGTTGTTGCTCTGAAGGGAGTTTTGCAGACGTAATTACCATTCCTAATCAGTTGACTTACTTTATTTATTTATTTGTTGGGGTATAGTTGCTTTACAATGCTGTGTTAGTTTCTGCTGTACAGCGAAGTGAATCAGCTATATATCCCCTCTTTTTTGGATTTCCTTCCCATTTAGGTCACCACAGAACAATGAGTAGAGTTCCCTGTGCTATAAAGCAGGTTCTCATTAGTTATCAATTTTATACATAGCAGTGTATATATGTCAATCCTGATCTCCCAATTCATCCCACCCTGCCTTTGCCCCCTTGGTGTCCATATGTTTGTTCTCTACGTCTGTGTTTCTATTTCTGCTTTGCAAATAAGTTCATCTGTGCCATTTTTCTAGATTCCACACACATGCGTTAATATACGATATTTGTTTTTCTCTTTTTGACTTACTTCACTCTGTAAGACAGTCTCCAGGTCCATCTACGTCTCTACAAATGACCCAATTTCATTCCTTTTAATGGCTGAGTAATATTCCATTGTATGTATGTACCACATCTTCTTTATCCATCCATCTATTAATGGACATTTAGGTTGCTGTTTTTTAAGTATAATTGACCTACAACACTATGTTAGTTTCTGTTACACAACATAGCGATGTTATTTCTATGCATTTTAAAATGATCTCCATGGGAAGTCCATACAAATCTTTGTATGTCACCATACAAAGATTTTACATAGTTATTGACTATATTCCCCACACTGTACATTTCATACCCATGACTCATTTGTTGGCAACTGGAAGTTTGTACCTCTTAATCTCCCTCACCTATCCTTTCTGATGATTACGTTTCAAAGGAATGGCTCTCAGATCCTTGAGAAAGACACTTCTGAGTTGTAGTGGATACATATTCACAGTTGTAAGCTCTTTTGAGTAAATGCTCTGAAAAAAGTATGTCAGGGTTCTGTCATCAGGCTGGACCAAACAGTAAATTCTCCTTGCAGTGCTGAGATTTCTCAAGCAGGCTTTTTAATGGGGTAGGGGTTGGATCAATGGGGAATTGGGGGTCATCCTAGGGGCTTGGCAAGTCTCTTGGTGCAGGGGTTTGGACAGAGTTATGTGCTGAGACTTCTGCAGTTCTCATTAGTCCATTTTCTACAATCTCTATGCTCCTCCCTATACTTATTGTTGCTGTTTTTGTTCCAGCTGTTATAATATCTGCCCTGGATAATTGCAATAGCCTCATAAGTGATTTTCCTACATTAGCAGTTTCAAAGGAGTTTGGAGTGGGTGAAATAAACTTCATCAGTCATCTCACCCTTCAAATAGCATTCAATGTAATAATATGTGCTTGTTATGTAAAGGCAGCTTTCAATATATCCTTCAACCCCTACTAACACCAGGGTTCACCAGCCACATTGCTCCCTTAAACCACTCTTTTATAGAAAGTCACTGTCTCCCTGTTGCTAGTCTCCATTTCCTTCTCTAAACCATCACACTTTTGCCCATTCTCACTACCTCCCTCAAGTTCCATGTGTAAAAGGTGAAGAAATGGAGAAGGGATGAAGAAGAAAAGGGGAAGAAGTCAGGAGATGGGAAAAGGGAAGGAAGAGAGAAGAAAGGAGAAGAGGAAAGAGGAGGAATAGAGGTAAGAGGATGGGAGTGGAAGAAAGGGATTTGAAAAAGATTGAGGAACTAAACCAAATTAAGAGTTGATTCCAGAGAATAAATAAGACTGTTGATACAATGCATTCCTATACGGTCTAGAAGTTAAGATTCTGGTTTTCACCCAAGTATCATTGGTGCTTATTTTTACATTTTCATTAAAGAGTCTTACATAGATAGGAGATGAAGTTTACTTTTTATTTATGTCAAGTTAATTTTTAAACTTTTTATTATAGGTTCTTTTCCAAAGGTGTTGATTAAGCTCTGTGGACTTATTCATGCGTTTGTGTAACAAATATTTATTGAACAGTGCCAGGAACTGTGTTAGACACTAGAGATACAAACATCCCTTTATCTCAGGTACCACTGCCTGTCAGATGCTTATATCTAACACCTCAACTTCACTATACTCATACACACTGATACACACACATACAAACATATCAGCATTCCATCTGTCCAGATACCACCCCATATTTTTTTAACCATCCATCTCAGCAAGAAAAAGTAATATAGAGCCCCTAAGATCCAATAAGATGTGTTTCCTTTTATTCCCTAAATTCATTCTAGTCACCTTATCCTCAACCACACCCATGGGTCTCCAATTCCAAAGTGTCCCTCATAACATCCCTGCCTTTCTTCTCCTCCACCCTTCCCTTCTTCCTCTGTTCCCATACCTCGCTGTTACTGCCCAGAGTCCCATGAGCTTATTCCTACATCCTGTGGGCAGCTCTTTCTTCTGCATTCCCACTCCTTTGCTTGAAATATCAGGAAATAATCTTTCAGTTAACTAGACTTAAGTATTTGATGAATGAAAGTCTAATGGAGGGACTTCTGGTTTCCTGCCCAGCATGTAAGGAGCTTATGAGTTGCTACACAATACTAGCAACAAGTAAAAAGTTGAGCAAACTGAAAAACCAACAAGACTTCTTGGATTCATCAGAGACAATGAAGTCACAGGGCAAATTGCTTCCATTAAAATTGTAGAGAGAGATGGATGGATACAGAGAATGATAACTCTCCAGAGCAGAAACACACACAGAGACCTCTGTGGGAATTGCCACCAGGGTAGATAAACCTGAATTGTAATTGACAATTTGCTGGAGGCTCAGTGTGGACAAATCTGAAAGTTAAAAACTCCAGAACAGCCTAGTCATAGTGGGAGGCTCCACACTTTTGTGAGTTTTATCCCCAGGAGTTCTACCAAGTCCTCACAGTGAATATCTCCTGCTACTGGCAGTGGGAGAGGAAAAGTAACCATTTTGAAATAAACTAGAACTTTCTGTTCTTCTTAACAAGGCCTCTCATCAGGAGAATCTATTTTACTAGAACATAACCTACTGGAGTTTCATCAGTGCCTTGCCTACCTGAGGGAAATTTTTGAACTACTCAACTGTGAATTTAAAATAAATATGATTAATAAACTAAGAGCTCTAATGGAAAAATAGATAATATGCAATAACAGATACATGATCTAAGCAAAGAGATGGAAACTTTTAATGAAGAATAAAAAAATGCTTGAGAGCAAAAGCACTGTAACAGAAATGAAGAACACCTTGTTTGCACTCTTTAGTAGAGTAGACATGGCTGAGAAAAGAATCTCTTACCTGGAGGATATGTAAAAAGAAACTTCCAAAGCTGAAAAGCAAAGAGAACAGTAGACTAAAAGAATAACAATAATATCCAAGGACTGTGGGATAACTACAAAAGGGGTAATATATGCATAATGGGAATATCAGAAGGAGAAGAAAAAGAGAAAGAAGTGGAAGCAATATTTGAAGCAATAACAACTAAGAATTTTTCCTAACTTCATGTCAGACACCAACTCACAAATTCAGGAAGATCAAAGAACACCAAGCAGGATAAAGGCCAAGAAAAGAAAAAAAGAAGACTACTCCTAAGTATATCATTTTAAAATTACATAAAAATCAAGGATAAAGAAAAAAATCTTGAAAGAAGCCAACCCCCCCACACACACCTTATCTGTAGAAGAGAACTGATAAGAATTACAACTCACATCTCCTCAGAAACCTGCAAGCAAGAGGAGAGTGGAGTGAAATAGTTCAAATGTTGAGAGAAAAAACCCACCAACCTAGAACTCTGTACCCTACAAAATTATTCTTCAAAATGAAGGAGAAATAAAGACTTTTGAGACAAACAAAAATCAGAGGAAATTTGTGACCAGTAGATCTGCCTTGCAAGAATTGTTAAAAGAAGATCTTCAAAGAGAAGGAAAATGATTATAGTTCAGGAACTCAGATATAGATAAAGAAGGGAAGAACATTAAAGAAAGAATAAGTGAGAATTTATTTTCATTAGGCTAACTGATTTGCTAGATAGCATTTTTTTTCAAAATAATAACAGCAGTAATATATTTGATGACTACAACATATATAAAAGAAATGAATAACAGCAATGAGGCAAAGAATGGAAGAAAAGAATTAGGAGAATGTTGTTATTATAAGGTACTTGTACTACTATACCGTGAAGTAGTATAGTGTTATTTAAAAGTGAAATTGGATTAGTTGTAAAAGTATATTGCAAAATCTAGGTCACCACTAAAATAAATTTTAAAAGAAATAAACTTCATATGCAAAGAAAGGAGAGAACATGTAATGAATTAAAACCACAAATGGCAGAAAAAGAGTGGAAAACAAAAATGGGAAAAAAGAGCAAGGACAATAAGTAGAAAACAGTAAAAAGTATGGTAGATCTTAATCCTGTATATCAATAATCACTTTTCAAGTTGATGGTATAGGGCTTCCCTGGTGGCGCCGTGGTTAAGAATCCATGTGCCAATGCAGGGGACACGGGTTTGATCCCTGGTCCGGGAAGATCCCACATGCCACGGAGCAACTAAGCCTGTGCACTACAACTACTGAGCCTGTGTTCTAGAGCCCGTGAGCCACAACTACTGAGCCAGCACACCACAGCTACTGAAGCCCACATGCCTAGAGCCCCTGCTCTGCAACAAGAGAAGCCACCACAATGAGAAGCCCGAGCACCACAACAAAAAGTAGCCCCGCTCACTGCAACTAGAGAAAGCCCGCGTACAGCAACGAAGACCCAATGCAGCTAAAAATAAAGTAAATAAAATAAATAAATTAAAAAAAGAGAATATTGCACATTTTATAATGAATAGGATACATCGCATACATTCTGTGCCTTTGAAAAAAAAGTTGATGGTATAAATCAAGCAAGAAGACACAGGTTTTCAGAATGGATCAAAAAATAAGATCCAAGTACATGTTGATATAGACAGGAAAAGGTTTTCCTTAACCCTCTCGGGTACCAGGGCTGGATCTGAATATTAAATTAACAATTACAGACTAGCAAAGGAAAAACAAGAAATTTAATATGTTTTATGTGACATGGGAGATTTCATAAGGAAATAAGCACCTGAAGAAACACTTAGACCTCAGCATTATTTTTCTTAACATCTTTATTGGAGTATATAGCTTTACAATGGTGTGTTACTTTCTGCTTTATAAAAAAGTGAATAAGCTATACATATACATATATCCCAATATCTCCACCCTCTTGCATCTCCCTCCCACACTCCGTATCCCACCCCTCTAGGTGGTCACAAAGCACTGAGCTGATCTCCCTGTGCAATACGGCTGCTTCCCACTAGCTAGCTATTTTACATTTGGTAGTATATATACGTCCATGCCACTCTATCACTTCGTCCCAGCTTACCATTCCCCTTCCCTTGTCCTCAAGTCCATTCTCTATCTCTGCATCTTTATTCCTGTCCTGCCCCTAGGTTCTTCAGAACCTTTTTTTTTTAATATTCCATACATACGTGTGAGCATACGGTATTTGCTTTTCTCTTACTGACTTACTTCACTCAGTACGACAGACACTAGGTTGATCCACCTCACCACAAATAACTCAATTTCGTTTCTTCTTATGGCTGAGTAATATGCCATTGTATATATGTGCCACATCTTCTTTATCCATTCATCTGTCGATGGACACTTAAGTTCCTTCTATGTCCTGCCTATTGTAAATAGAGCTGCAATGAACATTGTGGTACATGACTGTTTTTGAATGATGGTTTTCTCAGGCGATATGCCGAGTAGTGGGATTGCTGGGTCGTATGGTAGCTCTATTTTTAGTTTTTAAGGAGTTTTCATACTGTTCTCCATAGTGGCTGTATCAATTTACATTCCCAACAACAGTGCAAGAGGGTTCCCTTTTCTCCACACCCTATCCAGCATTTATTGTTTGTAGATATTTTGATGATGGCCATTCTGACTGGTGTGATATGATACTTCACTGTAGTTTTGATTTACATTTCTCTAATGATTAGCGATGTTGAGCATCCTTTCATGCGTTTGTTGGCAATCTGTATATCTTCTTTGGAGGAATGTCTATTTAGGTCTTCTGCCCATTCTTGGATTGGGTTGTTTGTTTTTTTGATATTGAGCTGCATGAGCTGTTGTGTATTTTGGAGATTAATCCTTTGTCACTTGTTTCATTTGCAAATATTTTCTCCCATTCTGAGGGTTGTCTTTTCATCTTGTTTATGATTTCCTTTGCTGTGCAAAAGCTTTTAAGTTTCATTAGGTCCCATTTGTTATTTTTTGTTTTTTTTTTTTTTTTTTTTTTTTTTTTTTTGTGGTACGCAGGCCTCTCATTGTTGTGGCCTCTCCCGTTGCGGAGCACAGGCTCTGGACGCGCAGGCTCAGCGGCCATGGCTCACAGGCCCAGCCACTCTGTGGCATGTGGGATCTTCCCGGACCGGGGCACGAACCCGTGTCCCCTGCATCGGCAGGTGGACTCTCAGCCACTGCGCCACCAGGGAAGCCCTGTTATTTTTTGTTTTTATTTCCATTTCTCTAGGAGGTGGGTCAAAAAGGATCTTGCTGTGATTTATGGCACAGAGTGTTCTGCCTATGTTTTCCTCTAAGAGTTTTATAGTGTCTGGCCTTACATTTAGGTCTTTAATACATTTTGAGTTTATTTTTGTGTATGGTGTTAGGGAGTGTTCTAATTTCATTCTTTTACATGTAGCTGTCCAGTTTTCCCATGACCACTTATTGAAGTGGCTGTCTTTTCTCCATTGTATATTCTTGCCTCCTTTATCAAAAATAAGGTGACCGTATGCGCATGGGTTTATCTCTGGGTTTCCTGTCCTGTTGCATTGATCTACATTTCTGTTTTTGTGCTAGTACCATACTGTCTTGATTACTGTACCTTTGTAGTATAGTGTGAAGTCTGGGAGCCTGATTCCTCCAGCTCTGTTCTGCTTTCTCAAGATTGCTTTGGCTATTCAGGGTCTTTTGTGTTTCCATAGAAACTGTGAAATTTTTTGTTCTAGTTCTGGGAAAAACGCCATTGGTAATTTGATAGTGATTGCATTGAATCTGTAGATTGCTTTGGTAGTATAGTCATTTTCCCAATTTGATTCTTCCAATCCAATAACATGCTCTATCTCTCTAACTATTTGAATCAACTTTAATTTCTTTCATCACTGTCATAGTTTTCTGCATACAGGTCATTTGTCTCCTTAGGTAAGTTTATTCCTAGGTATTTTACTCTTTTAGCTGCAATGGTAAATGAGAGTGTTTCTTTAATTTCTCTTTCAGATTTTTCATCATTAGTGTGTAGGAATGGAAGAGATTTCTGTGCATTAATTTTGTATCCTGCTACTTTACCAAATTCATTGATTAGCTCTAGCAGCTTTCTGGTAGCATCTTCAGGATTCTTTATGTATAGTATCATGTCATCGGCAAACAGTGACAGTTTTACTTCTTCTTTTCCAATTTGGATTTCTTTTATTTCTTTTCTTCTCTGATTGCTGTGGCTAGAACTTCCAAAACTATGTTGAATAATAGTGGTGAGAGTGGGCGCCCTTGTATTGTTCCTGATCTTAGAGGAAATGGTTTCAGTTTTTCACCATGGAGAACGATGTTGGCTGTGGGTTTTTCATATATGACCTTTATTATGTTGAGGTAAGTTCTCTCTTTTCCTACTTTCTGGAGGGTTTTTATCATAAATTGGGGTTGAACTTTGTCAAAAGCTTTTTCTGCATTGATTGAGATGATCATATGGTTTTTCTCCTTCAAGATGTCAATATGTTTATCACATTGATTGATTTGCGTATATTAAAGAATCCTAGCATTCCTGGGATAAACCCCACTTGATCATGGTGTATGATAGTTTTAATGTGCTGTTGGATTCTGTTTTCTAGTGTTTTGTTGAGGATTTTGCATCTATGTTCATCAATGATATTGGCCTGTCGTTTTCTTTCTTTGTGACATCTTTGTCTGGTTTTGGTATCAGGGTGATGGTGTCTTCATAGAATGAGTTGGGGAGTGTTCCTCCCTCTGCTATATTTTGGAAGATTTTGAGAAGGATAGGTGTTAGCTCTTCCGTACATGTTTGATAGAATTCGCCTGTGAAGCCATCTGGCCCCGAGTCTTTGTTTGTTGTAAGATTTTTAATCACAGTCTCAATTTCAGTGCTTGTGATTGGTATGTTTATATTTTCTGTTTCTTCATGTTTCAGTCTAAGAAGGTTGTGCTTTTGTAAGAATTTGTCCATTTCTTCCGGGTTGCCCATCTTATTGCCATACAGTTGCTTGTAGTAATCTCTAATGATCCTTTGTATTTCTGCAGTGTCAGTTGTTAATTCTCAGTTTTCATTTATAATTCTATTGATTTGAGTCTTCTCCCTTTTTTTCCAGATGAGTGTGGCTAATGGTTTATCAATTTTGCTTATCTTCTCAAGGAAGCAGCTTTTAGTTTTATTGATCTTTACTATTGTTTCCTTCATTTCTTTTTCATTTATTTCTAATCTGACATGTATGATTTCTTCCCTTCTGTTAACTTAGGGGATTTTTTGTTCTTCTTTCTCTAATTGCTTTTGGTGTAAGGTTAGGTTGTTTATTTGAGGTGTTTTTTGTTTCTTGAGGTAGGATTTTATTGCTATAATCTTCCCTCTTAGAACTGCTTTTGCTGCATCCCATAGGTTTTGGGTCATCATGTTTTCCTTGTCGGTTTTTTCTAGGTATTCTTTAATTTCCTCTTTGTTGTCTTCAGTGAGTTTTTGTTTATTTAGTAGTGTATTCTTTCACTTCCATGTGTTTGTATTTTTTAGAGATTATTTTTCTGTAATTGATATATAGTCTCAAAGCGTTGTCGTCAGAAAAGATACTTGATGTGATTTCAATTTTGTTAAATTTACCAAGGGTTGATTTGTGACCCAAGATATGATCTATCCTGGAGAATGTTCAATGAGCACTTTAGAAGGATGTGTATTCTGTTATTTTTGGATGGAATGTCCTATAAATATCAATTAAGTCCATCTTTTTTAATGTATCATTTAAAGCTTGTGTTTCCTTATTTATTTTCATTTTGGATGATCTGTCCATTGTTGAAAGTGGGGTGTTAATGTCCCCTACTATGATTGTGTTACTGTCAATTTCCCCATTTATGGCTGTTAGCATTTGCCTTATGTACTGGGGTGCCCCTATATTGGGTGCATCCATATTTACAATTGCTACATCTTCTTCTTGGATTGATCCCTTGATCATTATGTAGTTTCTTTGTCTCTTGTAATAACCTTTTATCTAAAATCTATTTCGTCTGATATGAGAATTGCTACTCCAGCTTTCTTTTGATTTCCATTTGCATGGAATATCATTTCATCATCTCAATTCACTCTGTAAGTGTCTCTAGGTTTGAAGTGGGTCTCTTGTACACACCATATATATGGGTCTTCTTTTGTATCCGTTCAGCCAGTCTTTGTCTTTTGGTTGGAGCATTTAATCCATTTACATTTAAGGTAGTTATCAATATGTATGTTCCTATTACCATTTTCTTAATTGTTTCAAGTTTGTTATTGTAGGTCTTTTCCTTATCTTGTGTTTCCTGCCTAGAGAAGTTCCTTTAGCATTTGTTTTAAAGCTGGTTTGGTCGTGCTGAATTCTCTTAGTTTTTGCTTGTCAGTAAAGGTTTTAATTTCTCCATCAAATATGAATGAGATCCTTGCTGGGTAGAGTAATCTTGGTTGTCAGTTTTTCCCTTTCATCACTTTAAATATATCCAGCCACTCCCTTCTGGCTTGTAGAGTTTCTGCTGAAAGTTCAGCTGTTAACCTTATCGGGATTCCCTTGTATGTTATTTGTTGCTTTTCCCTGGCTGCTTTTAATATTTTTCCTTTGTGTTTAATTTTTAATAGTTTGTTTAATATGTGTCTTGGTGTGCTTCTCCTAGGATTTATCCTGTATGGGACTCTCTGCACTTCTGGGACTTGATTGACCATTTCCTTTCCTATATTAGGGAAGTTTTCAACTATAATCTCTTCAAATATTTTCTCAGTCCCTTTATTTTCTCTTCTTCTGTGACCTCTATAATTTGAATGTTGGTACATTTAATGTTGTCCCAGAAGTCTCTGAGACTGTCCTCAATTCGTTTCATTCTTTTTTCTTTATTCTGCTCTGTGGTAGTTATTTCCACTATTTTATCTTCCAGGTCACTTATTCCTTCTTCTCACTCAGTTATTCTGCTATTGATTCCTTCTAGTGAATTTCCAATTTCATTTATCATGTTGTTCATCATTGTTTGTTTGCTCTTTAGTTCTTTTATGTCCTTGTTTAAGGTTTCTTGTATTTTCTCCATTCTATTTCCAAAATTTTGGATCATCTTTACTATCATTACTCTGAATTACTTTTCAGGTAGACTGCCTATTTCTTCCTCATTTGTTTGGTCTGGTGGGTTTTTACCTTGCTCCTTCATTTGCTGTGCATTTCTCTGTCTTCTCATTTTGCTTCACTTACTTTTTTGGGGGACTTTTTTTTACATGCTGCTGGTTCATAGTCCCCGTTTTTATTGGTTTCTGCCCCCAGTGGCCAAGGTTTGTTCAGTGTTTTGTGTAGGCTTCCTGATGGAGGGGACTGGTGTCTGTTTTCTTATGGATGAGGCTGGGTCTTTTCTTTCTGGTGGGCAGAACTGCATCTGGTGGTGTGTTTTGGGGTGTCTGTGACCTTATTATTATTTTAGGCAGCCTCTCTGCTAATGGGTGTGTTTGTGTTCCTGTCTTGCTAGTTGTTTGGCATAGGGTTTCCAGCACTGTAACTTGCTGGTCATTGAGTGCAGCTGGGGCTTAGCATTGAGATGGAGATCTGTTGGAGAGTTTTCACCATCTGATATTACGATGAGCCAGGAGGTCTCTGGTGGACCAATGTCCTGAACTCGGCTCTCCCACCTAAGAGGCACAGGCTTGACACCCGGATGCAGCAGCAAGACCCTGTCAGCCACACAGCTGAGAAGAAAAGGGAGAATAAAAGAAAGGAAAGCAAGCAAGCAAGCAAGAAAGAAAATAAAATTATTAAAAAATGTAAAAAGTATTAAAAATTTAAAAGTAATAAAGAAAAAGAAAGAAGCTAGCAACCAAACAAACCCACCAATAATAACAAGCTCTAAATACTATTAAAAAACAAAAAAACATACAGACAGAACCCTAGGAGAAGTGGTAAAAGCAAAGCTGTACAGACAAAATCACAGAAAATCCACTGCCTCAATTTGGGATGATTCTTTGTCTATTCTCTTATTCCAGATTCTTTGTCTATTCTCTTATTCTCAACATCAAGTTTATTGTGGAGATTTATTCCACTGCTCCTGTGGCTGCTGGGAGTAATTTCCCTTTCTCTTCTTTCTTGGCACAGCTCCTGGGGTTCAGCTTTTTATTTGGCCCTGCCTCTGCTTGTCGGTCACCTGAGGGCGTCTGTTCTTCACTCAGACAGGACGGGGTTAAAGTAGCAACTGATTAGGGGGCTCTGGCTCACTCAATTCAGGGAAGGGGGGAGGGGAGGTGTATGGAATGTGTGGTGAGCCTGCAGAGACTGGTGTGACATTGTACCAGCCTGAGGCAAGCTGTGTGTTCTCCTGGGAAAGTTGTCCCTGGGTCATGGGAGCCTGGCAGTGGGGAGCTGCACAGGCTCCCAGGAGGGGAGATGTGGATAGTGACCTGTGCTTGTACACAGGCTTCTTGGTGGCCGCAGCAGCCACGTTAGAGTTTCATGCCCGTCTCTGGTTCTGTCCTGATATCTGCGGCTCATGCCCATCTCTGCAGCTCTTTTAGGAGGCGCTCCGAATCCCCTCTCCTCAGGCACCCCAAAACAATTGTCTCTTGCCTCTTAGGCAGTTCCAGACATTTTCCCAGACTTCCTCCCAGCTAGCTGTGGTGCACTAGCCCCATTCAGGCTGTGTTCACGCAGCCAGCCCCAGTCCTCTCCCTAGGATCTGACCTCCGAAGCCGGAGCCTCAGCTCCCATCCTCCACCAGCCCCAGTGGGTGAGCACACAAGCTGCTCAGGGTGGTGAGTGTTGGTTGGCACTGATCCTTTGTGCGGGAATCTCTCTGCTTTGCCCTCTGCACCACTGTTGCTGCGCTCTCTTCCATTGCTCCAAAGCTCCCCTCCTACTACCCCCCGATCTACCCCCATCCTGCCGTCTCTGCCAGTGAAGCAGCTTTCTAACGTGTGGAAACGTTTCCTCCTTCACAGCTCCCTCTCAGAGGTGCAGGTCCCATCCCTATTCTTTTGTCTCTGTTTTTCCTTTTTTCTTTTGCCCTACCCAGGTATGTGGGGAGTTTCTTGCCTTTTGGGAAGTCTGAGGTCTTCTGCCAGCATTCAGTAGGTGTTCTGTAAGAGTTGTTCCACATGTAGATGTATTTCTGATGTACTTGTGGGGAGGAAGGTGATTTCCACATCTTACTCCTCTGCTGTCTTGACCTCAGTATTTTAATTAATTGTTTATTTTTTATTTACTTCTTTATTTTTAATTTTTTTATTGAAACATAGTTGACTTACAATATTGTATTAGTTTCACAAGTACAACATAGCGATTTGATACTTTTTTACATTACAGAATAATCACCACAATAAATCTAGTAAATATTTGTCACTATACAAAGTTATTGCAATATTATTGACTATATTTCCTATGCTGTACATTACCATGACTTATTTGTTTTATAACTAGAAGCTTGTACCTCTTAATCTCTTTCATCTATTTCACTCATACCCCACCCCATCCTTTCTGGCAACCACCAGTTTGTTCTCTGTATCTATGAGTCTATTTCTGTTTTGTTATGTTTGTCCATTTATTTTGTTTTTTAAGATTCTACATATAGGTGAAATCATATGGTATTTGACTTTGCCTGAATTATTTCACTTAGCTTAATAGCCTCTAGATCCATCCATGTTGTTGCAAATGCAAGAGTTCATTCTTTTCTATGACTGAGTAATATTCCATTGTACATATATGCCACATGTTCTTTATCCATTCATCTATTGATGGACACTTACGTTGTGTTCATATCTTGGCTATTATAAATAATGCTGCAATGAACATATGGCTGTACATATCTTTTTGAATTAGTGTTTCTGTTTTCATTGGGGAAATACCCAGAAGCAGCATTGGTGAATCATATGGTAGTTGTATTTTTAATCTGAGGAACAGACATACTGTTTTCATAGTGGCTAATCAATTTGCATTCCCACCAGCAATGCAGGAGGTTTCCCTGTTTTCCACATCTCTGCCAACACCTATTGTTTGTTGTCTTTCTGATAATAGAGTAACATTCCTGCTTCTCTTGTTTTCTCAGATTTCTTTAGGTCGAAATATTGAATATTCCAAGGTTCCTCATTTTGGGGTAGCATGTCCTGAACCTTGTTTACAAGACACCCACTTTAAATATAAAGACACATATAGATTAATCATAAAGGAATGGAGACAGTTATAAGATACTAATATTAATAAAAAGAAAGCTAAAGTGCCTATGTTAATTTTAGACAGGACAGATTCCAGAGGAAGGACAATTATCAGAGATAAAGAGAGGCATTACATAATGATGAAAGCGTCAATACACCAAGAATACATAACAGTTCTAAATATGTATGCACCTAACTACAGAGCATCAAAATCTGTGAGGCAAAAAAAAAAAATGATAGAACTGAAAATAGAAACACTATTCCACTATTATAGTTGGAAACTTCAACTCTGCTCTCTCAGAAGTGGATTGGTCTAGCAGGCAGAAAATTAGTGAGAACATAGCTGAACTCAACAGCAGTGTCAATCAACTGGACATAACACCTATAGACTACATCCAACAACAGCAGAGTACACATTCTTCTCAAGTTCACATAGATCATAAGCTAAGATAGAGCACTTTGGGGTCCATAAAGCACACATTAACAAATTTAAAGGAATTGAAAATGTACAGTGAATGCTCTGAGACCACAATGGAATCAAAATAGAAATCAATAGCAGAAAGATAGTTGAAAAATCTCCAAATACTTGGAGGTTAAACAATGTACTTCTAAATAACATATGGGTCAAATAAATTTTAAGAGAAATTTTAAAATATTTTTAATTAAATGAAAATATAATTTACTAAAAATTTATGAAGGCAGTGAAAACATTGCTTATAGGGAAATAGTAACATTAAATGCGTATATTGCAAAAGAAGAAAGATCTAAAATTAATAAGCTCCCATCTTAGGAAACTAAAAAAAGAATGGTAAATTAAATCCTAAGTAAGCCAAAAAAAGAAATAATAAAAATTAGAGCAGAAATCAATAAAATCTAAAATGAGAAATTAATAGAGAAAATCAATGAAACCAAAAGCTGGTTCTTAAAAAACCAATAAATTTGGTCAATAAAATTATTGATCTTATAATTGTAAGATCAATAAAATTATAAGTTTCTAGCCAGGCTAACTAATAAAAAAGAGATGACAACAATTTACTAATATCAGAAATGAATGAAGGCACATCACTACAGATTACATGGAAATAAAAAGATTATACAGGAATACTATGAACAACTCTATGTCCATATATTTGATAACCTAGATGAAAGGGACCATTCCTTGAAAGACAAAATCTGCCAAAACTCACACAAGAAGAAATAGACAACCTGAAATAGCCTATATCTATAAAACACATTGAATTTTAATTAACTTCTAGAAGAGAAAGCACCTGACCCAGTTAGATTCACTGGTGAATTCTACCAATTATTTAAGAAAGAAATTGTATCGATTATCTACAATCTCAGAAGATAGAAGAAGAGAGACTACTTCCTAGGTTATTCTATGAGGCCAGCATTGCCTTAATACCAAAACCATATAAAAAATTACAAGAAAAGAAAACTATAGACCAATGCATTGGTATTGGACCTGTGGGGCTCTGGTGGGTAAGTACCATCTGCTTAATTTTTTGTGAGACAAATGGCAGTAATCATGGCATCTAGTATAATCTGCATAGAGAATACACTAGAGTAACTATTTTTTGTAATAGATAAATTAGATAGAAATTACTTCAGAATTGGCACTTGATTGAATAAAGACCTCTGACTTTGATGTCATTGTTAAATGCCCTCTTAAACATGTGACATGTTTAAGCAGTACTAACACAAGCTGTATCTAGGTATCTGTAGTATGAGATAGATTACCCCCCTCTTTTGTGGGTGAAGAAGTTAGGTTTCTGTCTCAGGTGGCCTAACACCAGTGATGAGCTCTTAGCCATCATACCATACCACCTTATTCTTTGTTATTTCAATAACTTTTATGAACATAGAGCAAAAATCTCCCCCCAAATATTTACCAAATCAAATCCAATAATGTATAAAAAGAATTATACAGCATGACCAAGTGTGATATACCCCAGTATGCAAGTCTGGTTCAACATTTGGAAATTAATTAAGGTAATCCATTGCATCAAGAGACTAAACAAGAAAAGTCACATGATAGCATCAATAAATGCACAAAAATATTTGACAAAATTCAACACCGATTCATGATAAAAACTAAGCAAACTAAGAATAGTTTCATGATGATAGACTTAAAGCTTTCCTACTAAGAACAGGAACAAAGCAAGGATGTCGCCTCTCACTACTCTTTTTTACCATCATAACGGAAGTCTTAGCTAATACAGTAAGACCAGAAAAGGAAATACAATGCATACAGATTTGGAAGGAATAAATAAAACTATCTTTGTTTGCAGTTGACTTGATCAACTATGTAGAAAATATGAAAGAATCAATGAAAAACAACTGGAACTAAAATGCAATTATAGCAAAGTTGCAGGATACAAGGGTAATATAGAAAGTCCATAGATTACCAATATACCAGCAACGAACAAATGCTTTTTTAAAAAATTAAAAACACAATAATATTTACATTACCACCAAAAACTTTGTACACTTAGGTATAAATCTTTAAAAATGTACTATATCTATGTGAGGAAAACCTCAGATTCTGATAAAGAACCAAATTCATGTATAGATATTTCGTGTTCATAGATAAGAAGACTCAATATTGTCAAGATGTCAGTTCTTCCCAACATGATCTGTAGATTCCATACAATCCAAATCAAAATCCCAACAAATTATTTTGCAGATATTAACAAACTGATTCTAAAGTTAACATGGAGAGATAAAAGACCCAGAATAGCAAGCACAATATTGGAGAAGAACAAAGTTGAAACACTGACACTACCCAACTTCAAGACTGATTATAAAGTCACAGTAATCAAGAGAGTGTGGTATTAGAAAAAGAAGAGACAAATAGAACAATGGGACAGAATAGACGGCTCAGAAAAAGACATATATATATATATATATATATATATATATATATATATATATATTTAATTGACCTTTGACAAAAGAGCAAAGGATGTACCATGGGGCAAAGACAGTCTTTTCAACAAAAGGTGCTGGAAAACTGGACATCCACAAGCAGAAATATAAATGTAGACACAAAACTTAAACCCTTCACAAACATTAACTCAGAATGGTTTGATCATAAACCTAATATAAAATGGAAAACTATAAAGCTCTTAGAAGAAAATATAAGAGAAAACCTAGATGACCTGAGGTATGGTGATATGTATTTAGACACGTATCAATGACATGACATGATCCATGAAAGAAATAATGTATAACTGGACTTCATTAAAATTTTAAAACTTCCCTTCTGCAAATGATATTGTCAATGCAATTAGAAGACAAGCCACAGATTGGGAGCAAATATTTGCAAAAGACACATCTGGTAAAGGACTGTTATCCAAAATATACAAAGAACTCTTAAAACTTAACAGTAACTAACAACCTCATTAAAAAATGGAACAAAGACCTTAAGAAACACTTCACCAGGGCTTCCCTGGTGGCGCAGTGGTTGAGAGTCCGCCTGCCGATGCAGGGGACACGGGTTCGTGCCCTGGTCCAGGAGGATCCCGCATGCCATGGAGCGGCTGGGCCCGTGAGCCATGGCCGCTGAGCCTGCGCGTCTGGAGCCTGTGCTCCGCAACGGGAGAGGCCACGGCAGTGAGAGGCCCGCGTACCGCAGGAAAAAAAAAAAAAAGAAACACTTCACCAGAAAAGAGACGAAGATGGCAAATAAGCATGTGAAAAGATTCTCCACACCATATGTCATCAAAGAAATGCAAATTAAAACAATGAGATACCATTACATACCTATTAGAAAGACCAATATCCAGGTCACGTACAGCAGTAAATGCTGACAAAGATTTGGAATGACAGGAACTCTCATTCATTGCTGGTGGGAATGCAGAATGGTACAGCCACACTGGAAGAGAATTTGGTGGTTTCTTACAACACTAAATATACTCTTTACCATATGATCCAGCAATTGCACTTGTTGATATTCACTCAGTGGAGCTGAAAACTTATGCCCACAAAAAACCTGCAGAAAGACTTTTATAGCAGCTTTTTCATGACTGACAAAACTTAGAAGCAACCAAGATGTCCTTCAGTAGTGAGTAGATAAACTGTGGTGCATCCAAATAATGGAATGTTATTCCATACTGAAAAGAAATGAGCTATCAAGCCATGAAAAAACATACAGGAATCTTAAATACATATCACTAAATGACAAAAGTCTATTAAAAGGCTACATATTTTATGATTCTAGCTATGACACTCTGAAAAAGTAAAAACTATGAAAACAGTAAAAAAATCAGTGGTTGCCTGGAGTTGTGGGGCCAGAGAGAGGAATAGGCAGAGCACAAAAGATTTTTAGGGCAGTGAAACTATTCTGTGCAATACTATAGTGATGGAAACATGTCATTAAACATATTTTCCAAACTCATAGAATGCACAACACCAAGAGTGAACCCTAATGTAAACTGTGGACTTTGGGTGGTAATGATGTGTCAATGTTGTCTCATCAATTTTAACAAATGTACCACACTGGTGAGAGGTGTTGATAGTGGGGGTTGCTGTACATGTGTGGGGAGAGGGAATATATAGGAACTCTCTATACCTTCTGCTCAATTTTGCTGTGAACTTAAAACTGTTCTAAAAATCTATTTAATAGAGGAAAAAAGTGAGGGAGAAATGAAAATATTCTTAGGTAAACCAAAGTTGAGGGAGATCACTACAACTAGAGTCCTTCAAGGTAAGAGAAAAGAACACTAGAAAGTAAACTGAAACCATGTGAACCTATAAAGTTCTCTGGTAAAGGTAAATATATGTAAAATATAGAAACTTGTATTATTATTATTTTGGTTTGTAACTTCACCTTTAATTTTTCATAGGATTAAAAGACAAAACCATAAAAAATTGTAAATCTATGTTAAAGGATATATAATAAATAAATATGTAACTTGATACATCAATGAAATAAAGTTGGGGGCAGAGCTATAAAAAGTAGAATTTTTCATGTGATTTAAATTAACTTCTTATCACTTAAAAATGGATTATTGTAATTTTAAGATATTTCTGATAATCTCCATGGTAACCACAAAGAAAATATCTATAGAATATACAGAAAAGGAAATTAAAAGAACATCAAAATGTGTCACTACAAAAATCAACTAAATGTGAAGGAAGGCAGTAAGGGAGTAAATGAAGGACACAAAGGCTATAAGAAATTCAAGAAACAACAAAATGGCAATAGTAAGTCCTTTCCTATCAGTAATTACTTTACCTATAAGTGCATTAAACTCCCCAGTCAAAAGAAATAGACTGGCAGTGTTGACTGCCAGATATTTCTCCAACAAAGATAGGTTTATTTGGGATCAGCTGAGAATTGCAATTCAGGGTGTGCAACATAAGGAGCCATGTCCCCCCATGGAAAGGGAAGGAGAACGCTTTTATAGAGGGGGAAAGGAAGTTGGGAGGACTTTAGTAAACAAAAAGTCCTTGGCTTTTCATTGGCTTAGTCCTTGCCAGGAAAGAAGAGTTTTTCCTTCTTTCTGTTGTGCCTTCTGCTATTGTGCAGGGCAAGAGAGCTCCCCCTTCTGGTCTCCTGACTCTGTTCAATTGAGGTTTCTGTTTATTACATTTTTCCCTTTTGATCAAGATTTTTCTCTCAAAGCATTGCTGATCAAGAGTCAGGTTTTCTAATTTCAGTGGCTTTTTGTCCCTCAGTGCTGCAAAGGACCTTTCCTGGGTGCAGTGTCACACATCAGAAGGAATGAGTACAGATTGAAAATCTATAGAGGTCACATTTGAATAACAAGGAGGGGAAAGAGGGAGAAATTTCAGGTGCTTTTAATCTAAAGTCCATATGTTTGCAAGATCATAGACTTTGGAGATCACCTGTAGTGATATGTCATCACCAAAGATTTGACAGACTAGCTTCCAACAGGCCTGGTCCAGATATCTTAGGAAAGCTGTCTCATCAGATGTCCTCTGCTTCAATTCCAGGAAATCTTTACTTTCAGGTCATCAGATGATGTGCATGTCCATTCAGGGTTTGGTACGTTCTTTAGATGTGTTACGTGAATCCAAGAGTCCATTCCTTGGAATTGGCAGCACAAGGGTTGATTAGCAATACCTGATAGGGGCCTCTCCAGTGAGGTAGAAGAAAGTTCTGGAGGTGTCTTTTTCAGTAGATAAATCTCCAAGTTGCAAAATGTGATGCTTAAGGTCTTCATCTCCCAACGGCATGCTGTGAAAAGATTGCTCTACCAAAACATGGTTAATTGTAATAGAAGCAATTAGACCCTTGCAATACTGGAGTAGCTTTCCTTTTATCAGTTGTGGGTCAAAACAAGAAGGAGACTAGTGCATTGGGCATCATGTGACTCTCTCAAAGGGTGAGAGTTTATGAGTTCCAAAATGCATGGATCTAAGATTTAGAAGGACCAATGGCAACGCTTTTGGCTAAAGTATTTGGAGGACCTCTACAAATTTTGCCAATTGAGTCTTAATAATGCTGTGTGTTTGACTAAACTAGAGGTTTGAGGGTGGTAAGCAGACTGAAAGTGTTGTAAAACTGGCCAAAGAACACAGACTTAAAGAAGAAATGGGGTCTTCAACCACTATGAAATTTTTTTGCGGGGGAGGGGTTACTTTTTTTACTTACAGTTTTATTGAGATATAATTGACATAAAGCACTGTATAAGTTTAAGGTTTACAGCATAATGATTTGACTTACATACATCATGAAATGATCATCACAGTAAGTTTAGTGAACATCTATCATCTCATATAGGTACAAATTTAAAGAAATAGAAAAGAATTTTTTTCTTGTGATGAGAACTCTTAGGATTTACTCCCTTAACAGTTTTCACATATAACCTACAGTGTTAATTATATTTATCGTGTTGTACATTATGTCATTAGTACTTATTTATCTTATAAATGGAAGTTTGTACATTTTGACTGACTTCATCCAATTCCCCCTTCACTCTCTCACCTCTGATAACCACAATTCTGTTCTCTTTTTATATGAGTTTTCTTGTGAAATATAATTGACCTACAGCACTATGTTAGTTCCTGTTACACGAAATAGTGATTTGATATTTCTATACATTTCAAATTGATCATCATGATAAGTCTAGTTATGATATGTCACTATGCAAAGATATTACATAGTTATTGACTATCTTCCCACACTGTACATTTCATACCCGTGATTCATTTATTTCCAACTGGAAGTTTGTAGTTCTTAATATCTCTTACCTATTCCTTCCTCCCCCTACCCCCATTCCCTCTGGCAAGCACCTGTTTCTTTTCTGTATCTATGACTCTTGTTTATGGTTTTGTTATGTTTGTTCGTTTTGTTATTTTTAGATTCCAAATATAAGTGAAATTATACAGCATCTGTCTTTCTCTGCTTGACTTATTTCACTTAGCGTAAATACACTTTAGGCCCATTCATGTTGTTACAAGTGGCAATATTTTATTTATTTTTATGGCTGAGTAATATTCCATTATACACACACACACACACACACACACACACACATATAATTTTCTTTATCCATTCAGCTATTGATGAGCACTTAGGTTGCTTCTATATTTTGGTTATTTTAAATAATGCTGTAATGAACATTGGGGTGCACATATATTTTCTAATTAGTGTTTTTCTTTCTTCAGATAAATACCCAGGAGTGGCATTGCTGGATCATATGGTAGTTCTATTTTTAATTTTTGAGGAATTTCTATACCATTTTCCATGGCAGCTACACCAATTTACATTCCCACCATAGCGCATGAGGGTTCCCTTTTCCCCACATCCTTGCCAACACTCATTATTTGTTGTCTTTTTGATAATAGCCATACTGACAGGTGAGGTGATATTTGATTGTGGTTTTGATTTGAATTTCCCTGATGATTTGTGATGTTCAGTATATCTTAGTAAACCTGTTGGCCATCTGTATGTCTTCCTTGGAAAAATGTCTATTCATCTCCTCTGCCCATTTTTCAATCAGGTTGTTTGTTTTTTTTGTGTAGAGTTGTATGAATTCTTTGTGTATTTTGGATATTAACACCTTATCAGATATATCATTTGCAAATATCTTCTCCCATTCAGTAGGCGGTCTTTTCAAATAGTTTGTCATTAGCATAAAAGAATGCAACTGATTTCGCTATATTGATTTTGTATCCTACCAATTTACTGAAATTGTTGATTAGTTCCAACAGTTTTTAAATTAACTCCTTGTTTTTATATATATATAAGATCATATCATCAGCAAATAATGATAATTTTCCTTCTTCCTTTCCAGTTTAGATGCCTTTATACTTTTGTCTTGCCTAATTGTTCTTGCTAATAATTTTGGCACTATATTGAATAGGAGTGGTGAGAGTGGGCATCCTTGTCTTATTTCTGATCTTAGTTGTAAAGCTTTCAATTTTCCTCCATTGAGTATCATGTTAGCTGTGGGTTTGTCATATATGGTCTTTATTATGTTGAGATATGTTCCTTCTATCCCAATCTGTTAAAGGTTTTATCATGAAAGGATGTTGTGAATTATTTTGTAAATTACAAATTATTATTTGTAAATTATTTTGAATATCATCTTTGCATGTATGTGGTCTCAGGTTTCTTTCCCTCGCAGGCCCTCCTTTAGAGGTGGAAGAGGTTCTGAAAATAAGGATAGATTCTCTTTCAGTTCTCAGTTTCTTCTCTGATTCTTCATTAGGGTTTATCCAATTGCAGCTCTATTTTTAACCATCTCGAGTGCCCCCAGAAACAGGGGTTGACCCACTGTGTATGAGCTGGATGGTAAAAAAGGGCAAGTGGCTCCAGTGGTAGGTAGTGACCATAGACCATCTTTTTTTCCTCTCCTCCTGCCAGCCCCCACCTCACACTTTGCCAGCAATTGAGAGACTTGAGGCTCCTTCCTTCCATTTTTTCAAATTGCAGAGCCATTTCCAGCACTGTTTGTTGAAGATTGGCTTATATCTGCCAGAATCTACAATTGGCATGACGTCCATGAATATGTGACTGATATTTCACAGACACTTTGCATATTTCACTTGCTATTGTTCTCATGAATTTGACTTTTTTTTCTGTTCCTCATCTCTTGCCCCCACATTTTTACCCCCAGTAATCCAAGCATTTCATTTTTTTATTTTTAACTTTTTATTATGGAAAAGTTCAAACACATAAAAGCAGAAAGAATAGAAAGAATACCCCATGTACCCATCAAGTTCAGAATCATCAATTTCAACAAGCATTAACTTTCTTCAATTCTTGTTTCATCTATGCCCCATCATACTTAAACTTTTTTTTCTGGAGTACTGTGAAACAAAGTGTAGACATCCACTCATTTCATTCAGAAATTCACTTTAATAGGTAAGGACCAGTTTTAACATAACCACAGCACAGTATCATACCCAAGAAAATGACCAAGATTGACTTAACGTCATCTACTACCCGATAGCTTTTCCATTCCCCCAGTTGTCTCATAAATGTACTTATACAGTTTGTTTGAGCAAATTAGGATCTGAAAAGTTCCACACATTATAGGTGGTTGATATGTCACTTAGCGTCTTTTAATATACTACATTTCCCCTCATTTTTTCTGTGCCATTTATTTGCTGAAGAAAATATAATCTGCTCACTTTTTGCCAGGACTGGAAAAACAGAGGGGCCCTGGTTTAGAAGCCTGGCTAGGACACAATGGCAGTCATGGTTTTCCTGATCCTCAGGGCAGAGGGTTGGGTCTGGGAAGACGCTGGGTCATTCCTTCCTTCTTTTTTCTATTTAAAAAATTTGCTTTCGTGTGCTTCATGTGTACAACTTTTATAATGAAAAATAAAAACGTAAATAGAAACAAAGACCCTTAATCAGATCATGCGCCTTGGTTTTTATTGTCATTGTGGAATGGCTACATATTCCACATTCCATTCATAGGAATTAGGGCTCATCTCTCCACATCACTTTTTGACCCACCTACAACACTCCAGTCCAGGGAACTGTCTCAAACAGGTACATTCCCTCCTTAGCTTTAGTGTGAACTGTGGTGAATCTTGGCAGGATTCCTTGGAAAGGTTGCTCTCCTCTACCCAAGAGGAAAGATTCTTAAACACGTCCCCTCATATTCCCAGGAAACAAAGGTGCCTTGGACCCACTCCATTCAGATCTTACTAGGTTCTCCAGGGAAGAGCAGTAGAAATTGGAGACTCGTGTGTCAACTACCACCTTCACCTCTGGGGCTCCCTGCGATCTCCTCTTGTTTTCTATTCAAGAAAGGAGCAGTCCCACCTTGACACTGTTCATCTAACTAGGATCACTAGTGGTGACAGAGGCCGAGGGTAGTCTTCGTGATGGTCTCACCATCTGTTGCTTTCCGTATTGGGTACTTTCCAGAAGCAAAGTTGTATATGGGGATACTATTTGAAATAATAAACATAAGTACTTGTCATTATTTTTGCAATAAATATTTTACCTTCCAACAGTCACAATGGCCCTGGGATGGGGAAAAGTGTGTATGTCCCCTTGAGATGAAGGATGGCATGATATGAGTGTTAGGTCACTGACTCTTGAATAGAAGAAATAAAAGAAAGTGTTTCCTTCTCAGAAGTGTGGGAAGGGGAGAGAGGGAGAGAGAGAGAGAGAGAGAAAGAGAGAGACAGGAGAAAATCAGTTAGATGTGTGTGTCCTGATATCATCTTCTGAAAAATTCTGTAAGTAGTGGTATTAGATGGATGGGAAAGCTGGGTATAGAGGTGGCATGTGCAACAACACTGGGGCCATTATGACAGTTGGCAGACGAAAGATTTTTTGCAGCTTGTGAAGACACATCACTCAGAGTGGATAGGGAGAGAACAGACCTATGTCTGTACTCCTGAACCTTCCTCAGTTCCCATTTGCTTTAGAAGAGATCAAGAATATCTCACCAGCAATATGGAAGTGTGCAGAAGGCAGTTGCATGTTTGTTGCTGAGCACACCAGAGTCGCTCTAATGGGGATGAAGGGATATTGGGGCACGTTGGTCTACAAAGTGGGGTGTGCACACACACATGAGGTGGGTAAGAAGAGCTATTGAGGTGTCAAAAGGAAACATTAGAAATTCTAAGCATATAAAAATGAAAAAAAAATTTAATTAAAAAAATCACATCTTTTCCCATTTCTAATTTTATTGCATGTTTTATGATGATTATTGCATACTAATACAGTGTCAACAGTATGTAATTTGTAAATTAATATACATATATTGGAGATATGTGCTCAAAATCTTTTATTACTGGTGCATGTATTAGATTCTCAGGCTACTGTAACAAATGACCACAAACTGGGTGGTGAGAACATCAGGAATGTATTTTCTCACATTTCTGGAGGCTAGACATCTGAAGCAAGGTATTGGCAGGGCCGAGCTCCCTCTGAGGCCTCCAGGGCAGGATCCCTCCTTGCCTCTTTCTAGCCTCTGGTGGTTGCAGCAATCCTTGGTGTTCCTTGGCTTGTAGACATTTCACTCCAATCTCTGCCTTCCTCTTCGCATGGTATATTCCTCCATGTGAGTCTGTGTCTCCATGTGTTCTCTATTTTTTATGAAGACAACAGTCATACTGGATTTAGGGTCCACCCTAATCCAGTATGGCCTTGCCTTAACTAATTACATGTGCAAAGACCTTATTTCCAAATAGAGTCACATTCTGAGGTTTCAGGTAGACATAAATCTTTGGGGGCACACTATTCATCCGAGTGCAGTGTGAAATGAAAAATGATTAGAGACAATTGTTGTGGTAAATATTACACTAGGCACCCTCATTGGAGTCAGCTTTGAGTTGCAACCAAATCTCAGGGGGACCCATAAGTCTAGCAAGAGAACAGTCCAATAAGGAAACAGTATTCACACTGCATAGGCACATAAGCAGAATCCAAAAACAGCACTCAGACTGTGGGCAACTCTGTACTGCCACCATGATATAGCTTAAGCGGAATCCTTTCCACCAATCCTCAGACATAATTTTATAGAGGAGAAGGAGAAATAAGTAGAACTTAGTCTTGACTCAATAAGTGCCTGAAATGAAGCGGCCAAATTGGAAGAGCCTGAAGAATCTTTAATCATGAAATGTAAGTGGTCATCCCCTGTCCGCCATTAGTACCCATTAGAGTGTGTACTGGAAAAGCAGGATTAGTTGTGGAAAACAAAGAAGGCATTTTGTCTTTGCACAACAGAGCCTACTGTACTAAATTTTGAGATTCTGTTAACAGATAGTCTGTGAAAATGGGCCTCTCTCTCAATTTATGGTGTTTATATCCCTCTAGTGGTTTCAGACTTCACCTAAAAACTGGCATCTCCCATATTATATGCATTTTGAACTAGCTTGCAGATAATGGAGGGCAGTGCTATTTAATATTTAAGAGCAAAGTACATAGCTTGGACTTGGAGAGACTTGGTTTAAAATCCTTGTTCTGCCATTTAATAGGGACCTTGCATGTCCCTGCACAAGCTACCTAACCTCTCTGAATCCCAGTTATCTGATCTGGAAAATGGGGGATTATAAACCCTATCACATAGGGTTGTCGTGAGGGTGAAATTATATAATACAAATATAAATACATGCCCAGAACATAATAGGTTCTTAATGTAAGCTATGGCTATGGATTACATTCCTTTCTCATTCAGGAATCTGCCCCAGGATCAGGGGGTGAATCCTGTACCACCTTCAGGGCATCCCAGCAACTTTCCTGGCTGTGCTACTGCACAATTTACCCTTAGCGTAATGTTTTGTCACACGTGCCCCCTAAGCTTTAGTGGTCTTCTTATTTTAAAATAATACCGTATCCTTTATTTAAAGATGAGTGAGGCAATATCCTGCTACCGGCTGATTTCCTTGTGGCAGCACCTCACTAACTTGAAAGTGTGTATCATCACTGTCACTGACATCTTTTTCACTAGATGCTCAAAAAGATCCATTCACTCACATATCTAATATTTTTGACTGTTTAATATGCACGAGGTACCGTTCTAGGAACCTGGGATACAGCAGTGAACTAAGCAAACAAACAAACAAAATCTTGATCCTATAGAGCTAGCATCCTAGTAAAATAATGATGAGAGGATTGACCCATGGATGGACCCTCTGGCCATAGACTCTGCTGTGATTTCCAGAGAAATCAGACAGGACAGACAAGCTTTTTTCCCCACCTTAGTGGGAATGTGACCAGGTTCATAGTACACTTTCTTATCTATTTTTATATTTAGCAATGATAAGAATCATAATATCTGCTTAGTCCCCCTTGCACTTTACAGAGCAGTTGTACACACTGAACCTCATTTACTGTACCTCATCTTGTTGAGTAGGTATTACCTTGGTTACATCCACTTTACAGTTGATGCAGTTGATGATGTTGAGACTCAGAGAAGTGAAAGGCTTTGTCCACTGTCACACAGCCCAGTGAAAGTGAGGAAGCCAGTCCTTCTGATTCCAAATCCCATTCTTGTAAGTAGTACAAACTGCCCCAACCCATAAGGATTGAGAAAGTGGATGATCATAAACCGGAGTGTGCAGGGCAAAGTGGGTGTGTGTGTTTTCACCAAAAGAGAATGTTTATCAAGAGATGAAAGACAACTGCCTTAGTGCAATTAGTGATGTTTCTGCAGCCCTGTGGGCTTCTACCCGCAGCCAAGCAAGTAGTACCAAACCGACGGCCTGCCGGTTGACTCGCATGTCCTCCCTTCCCAAGCACCACAGTGTCTGACCCACCTGAGTCTTACTCTCACTGTACAGAGATCTCAGTGGCAGCAAGGTGCCCACTCTTGATCACGTGGGACAGGAAAAGATAGCCATTTCCTACCCATATACTTACTAAGAGATGAGCACCCTCTATAGTCTTCCGGAGCTGGAGTGGGATTAGGGGTAGATATGGAGAAGGAGCTCAGCTGGCACAGCCAGTCCAGGCTTGACTTCTCTGCCTTAGGAGGGAGACACGACAGGCCAGAAGCTGGGTTTACTACCACCATTGGGGTCCAAAAGCCGCTAACATGACTTCTGTCTAGTGATTCCTCCTTCCAATAAAGCAGTACACAGTGGGGTGCAGTGAAAGCGGATAGCTACCTGGGGTGGTAAAAATGATGCATCCCACCACTTCCCCCATTGCTTTTCCATCCCCACTTCGGTGCCAACTGCACTTATGGAACTGTGTTCAGCCTACATGTGGAAACACGGATGCCGATATGGATAGACTGTGGGCTACGTTGAGGAAAACTCTAGCATAGAGGTCTAACTGGGTCCCTGCTGTAGGTACAGCTTCTTCCACTCTCCTGGCATGTCCAGTTCTGACAATTTTCTTAAAACTGATAATTCAGAGGCATTTTTTTTCAAAATCTACTTCCTGGTTTTATTCCCATACAATCTCTTCACTGATCCACACACTTCTTGCCAGAACTAGAGAGCCACACGGGTCCTGATTAGAAACGTGGCTGAAGAATATTGGGCTGATGGTTTTCCTGGTGCTTGGGACTTAGGGTCTAGCCTAGACGGCCTCACTCCCAGTTGCTGGAGTTCTGAACCCTACCCTATGGGAATCTTCCGAGAGAGGGCAGAGGGCTTTGGGGGCATCAGCTACACGGTGAGGGGAAGGAGGAACCATTTCTCCTCCACAGGCAGTATGAGCTAGATGACCAGGGCCCTGTGTTGAGGCCCTCTGCTGCTGACAATCTTCAGAAGTTTTCACTCGATGGGTTTCTTAGTTATAGGTCCCAAGCCTCATATCAAAGGTCAGCATGCCATGGACTGAGGTTTTCTCGGGGACTCAGTCTGATTTTATGGAGCTGGAGGGAGGAAGGGGCTGCCGGGAGACCTCTTGGGGGTTCTGAGGAAATCTTCACTGTGTTGGCGGCTCCGGGTCACAGGGTAGGATTCTCCGGCCTTCCCTCGTCACACTTCTTTTTCCTTCCAGATAACTGTCTGCTACTTTGCACGATGATCTCCCATTCCTTGTCCTGACATGTAAGCTGCTTGTACTCATTCAGCACTCCCTGCACACGTGCACTCTGTCTTCTTTCAGGGGGTGGGATTCTTGAGACTAGTGTTTGGAGAGAACAGCAGATATACCTGTTTTCTTTTCACAGTTACATTCCTAGAGGGTCATGCCAGAGGGGAGGGAGGCCTCACAGCAGGGAGAGGAAGAAAGCAGCAAACAATGAACAGAAGGAGCTGAGAAACAAGCTGCCATGTCTCTGGCCTTTGGAGCTATCCAGGCTGGATACCAGGAACCGGGTTCTTCTGTGACCCAGGGCTCCAGAGAGGCTGTAAGTGCCACCTCCTCACAGTAATGGCTGCTCAGGACCTGGAACCGTGTTGCCCACCCTCAACTTTCCCACCTTAACATTTTTGTGGATGATGATGATGATGATGGTGATGATGATGTGTGTGTGTGCGTGTGTGTGTGTGTGAAAGAGAAAGAGAGAGAGAGAGAGAGAAAGCCTGTCAGATCACTAGCTTCACATCTATGTACTCTAGGCCTGGGGAGACTGAAGAACCAGAGGCTTAGAAATGCATCGTTAACCTTCCTTCTTTCTCAAAATTTGGGTAGTTTTGGTAGACATAACTTGCTTCTCCTTCTCATGTGTGTGTGTTTGTGTGTATGCGTGCGCCCACATGTGTGTGTGTGTGTTTGTCTTAGTGAGTATACCTTTTTTGTAATGTGGGTTATTTGCTAGGTATCTGTGCATGTGTACATTTCTGGGTGCCGCATCCCCCGCAAAGATTTTCTCTCTCTTTTTGTGGATATATGTATGCGGGGTGGTGGTGGTGGGGACGTGTGACTACAAGGTGCTTACATATTTTTAGATATACTTGCGGGTGTCGCAGTGTATGTGGTGTGTTTCTGGGCTGTACATATGGTGAGTGGGCCAAGTGTACCAGTGTGTACACCTGGGTGTGTGTTTGCCTGCCTGGGAATGTAAGCCTGTAAACACACTCTCAGAAGTGAAGATTGGGCTGACGTCCCATCTGGGAGAGTCTTGACATGTGTGAGGTGGCTGGCTGTGGGTATGAGGGGATGCATGTACACTTTTGGGGAGCAGTTGATGTCCTTATCTATGACTTGAGAGGCAAGGAGGAGTTGTCACCTGCTGGGGAGAAGAGACACTTACTTGATCACTATTGGGGCCCAGAACATGCCTGTCAGAACTTGGTCAATGAGCAGAGAATGAGAGCTGGGCCTGCTGAAACAGGAAGAGATAACAGAGAGGTCAGGAGGGCCAGATGAGCATGTAAAAATAGGAGTAGTCAGACAGGCTTCCAGTACTGGGAACACAGAGCAACCGTGTCAGGAGCAGATTTGAGGGTACTAGAACAGTCCATGGTATGCCGGCTTCTGTAGAGCTGCCTTGGGGACTGGGGTAAGAGGGGCAGCCCATATGAAAGACTAGACATGGGCTGTGGACAATAGGAAGATATGCTGAAGCCAAGGTGCAGAGGAACATGGTGGGAGGGTGAGCCCTAACAGAGAGCAGAAAAGGAAACAGTTTCTGAGGAAAAGGAGACCCCCTGATAGGCTCTGCTGTGCTGCCACCTTCCACTTACCTCAACCCGAGGGTCAAACTTTCATGGACTAGCCCAAGCCAAGCCCTGGGGTCTGTGCCACTGAGAGGTCCTCCAGCCTATGGTGATATGTGCATCGACTTTGATGATCAGCCTTGAGACAAAGAGTAGTTCTATCTATCTGACGTTTGTAGGGTCTTATTTTGCTTGTTGTTTCATCTTTCCTTTTGCCCCTTAGTACCATCCTTTGAGGCAAATAATAATTTTGTCCCATATGAACTGAGGAGCAAGGTGATTCTTCCACAACAAGGGTGAGGAGACCAGAGTTCAGGAATAGCCAGAGTCTCTGAACTGCCCCAGGTGCACACAGTGAGGGGCAGCTGTGATAAATGTTCTCTCCCCAACTAGGTAGTTCCTCTTCAGCAATGCATTAATATGTGTATGCATGAGAATACAAGTGTGTGTGTGTGTGTGTGTGTGTGTGTGTGTGTGTGTGTGTGTGTGTGTGTGTGTGCTATAAACTGCCCAGATGAGGGTTTTAGAGCTTCCAGCTGCCTGGTGCATTGTCTTGGAGATTGGGGACTTGTTTGCAGATAACCTTGATTAGAGGGAAGGAAGTGAGGGGGACTATTATCCTGAGAGGGGCGGTGTGGGTTTGGCAGAACTGGTTCAGAGTCCACGTTCAAGTACGGGGTTGGGGATCAGGCCATGCCACGCACCTCTGCACAGAATGTAGCTTGGCCCTGGCACTTGGATCCTGGCAACTGTGTGAACTGCTGAGGACAATATCAACATCACAAGGATCATCATCTTACTTGGAGGCTGCACTGAAGTTCTCTCAGTGGACTTCAAGATTGCTCATTGGAGACTATAGTGAATAGATAGGTCTTGATAGCATTTTGTGTCACCCTTTCGAGACTCCCAGACACAACTGTGGGAATCTTTGCCAAGGCAGCTGATGAGGTCACCAGTGATAATAGACGGGGATCTGAGTCACAGTACTTGTTTGTATGGATAACGGAAAACTGGTGTCAATGTTTGTGCGTGTGTGTGTGTGTGTGTGTGTATGTGTGTGTGTGTGTGTAGCATTAAGAATGAATACCTATATATAGTTGTTATTATAATTTTTATCATATTCACTATCATCATTATCACCTTCCTGACTATGCACTGAAAGTATACACACAAATGTTAGCACAGGTAAACTCTGGATGCTGGGATTAAGGCTAAATATTTCCCGAGGTCTTTACACTTTCAGGGCTTGCAGAAATGTGTGCAACGAGCATGAAGCTTTCCCACAGTCATAAAATACAAAAAGCTACAAAGTAAGTTTGATCTTTCCTTAACTGTTAAGGCCCAGGGGAAGTCTTGACCACTGTGATTCTTCATTTTGAACTCCTGTACTGTTTTTTGTGCACACAATGCTCTTGACACTTCCATGAGCAATTGAATCATTTGGTATTTTGGTAGTAAGGATAGTAGTAGTAAGGTACCTTCAGGTAGTAGTACCTTCAGGTAGTAAGGATATTCTAAGAGTCAAGGAGAGGGCAGTTCTGTGGTTTTGGGATGTCTGTTCCACTTGGAGCTGGACCAGCCTTCAGAATAGGGGTCTGTTTTAAGCAAGTCAAGATCACAGGGGTTCTGCCACTCAGCCTCAGACTCAGAACAGAGCTCCATCGCTGAAGTAGCAGCGTCATACAGGAAACAGGCTGATGCTCTGACATACAGACTGTGGCTATTGTGTGGTCATTTGAAGCAGCGGTGGTTCAGTGGGAAGGCTTGTTACCAGTGTAGGGGGCAGCAAGAGTAATTCCACACTGAGACTTGCCAGCAGGTCTGAGCCTATGGTTATCAGACTGTCTTGAGAATCAGACTGTTTGGGCTCAAAAATTTACTCCTCCAATTGTTTGCTAAGTGCCCTTGGCCAGTCCACCTGACCAACGTGTGTAGCACATCTCTAACTTGTAAAATAGGGATCACGATATAACCTCCATCACTGAGTTGTTTGGAGTATTAAAAGTTACTAAGGTGCTCTGAAGTGCACCTGGCACATAATAGATGCTCAACACACAGGGAGGTTCAACAAATAAGGCAGGTGCCTGACCTCAGCTAGAAGAGTTCAGGGCAGCCAGAAAGCCTCGCTGACCTCCACCGCATCCAGTAACGATATGATTTGCAACTCCTTGTGCATGCTCTAGCCCTCCTCTTTATGCAAGGGCCACATAACCTCCTGTATTCTCAAAGTTACTGCTCCAACAAATCTCTCTGCCTTCCCTGTGCTGTTGATTTCACTCCTCTCCGCTGTGTACTTCCCCATCAGCACAATGCTATTTCTGCCATCTGAAGTAAATCTTCTCATGACTCCCTCTTCCTCCCCCTGATGCTGCCCAATTTCTTTGCTCCCCTTTGCAGCAAAACTCCTTTTAAGACTTGTCTGTACTCACTGACTCCCCCACCTTCCATTCTCTTAAGCCTGTCCAAAGCAGGCTTTATCATCCACTTCTCCAATGAAGCTGCCCTCATCAAGGTCACCAGGGACCTCTGAATTGCTAATTCCAGTGCTCAGTTCTCACTCCTCTTATTTCACCTGGCATCAGCACTAGCGTAGTTGACCACTGGCTCTCCCTTGATACACTTTGCTTCACATGGCTCCCAAGACACTACACCCTCGGTCTATTGCGCTGCTGGCTACTTCTCACTCAGTCTCCTCAACTGGTGCCTCCTCACCTCCTCTTCTCCTTGATCCCTTTATGCTGCAGGTCTCTGTCCATGACCTTCTTCTCTTCTCTACGTACACACACTCCTTAGCCAATCTCAAATAGTCTCATGGCCTTCTAATGCCATCTCTACATCTTAGGCACAACCTTTCAGACACATTCCTGACTTCTGTGCAACTGAATTCTGAACAACTGCCTACTCAACTCATATGAGTGTCAAAGAGACATCTTAATTCAATATGTCCGGAACTGAATACTTGATACCCTCCCTCACCTATAAAACCTGTTGCAACAAGAGTATTCCCCTTATCCGTTGGCAGCTATCCCACTCTACTAGTCGCTTGGGCAAAAAAATCTGGAGTCAGGCTTGACTCCTCTCTGACACTCCATATCTAAACCATCAGGAATTCTGTTAGGTCAACCACAAAGTGTATCCAGAAACTGAGCAGTTTGCATCATATCTGCTGTTACCAGGATGATCCAAACACCATCACCATCTCTAGCCTGACTTACAGCAATAGCTTCCTACCTGGTCTTCCTGCTCCCACCCTTGTTTGTTTTCTCTGTATTCTCAACATAGTAAGTAATCAAAGTGATCCTTTCAGAAGGTAATTCAGATTGTGCTACTCCTCTGCTCAATCCCTTACTGCCTCCCTCCTCCCACCCCCCTCACATTAACTGCAAACAAGAGCCTAGTTCCTTACAATGACCTACTAGGCCTTACATAATGTGGGATTCTGTTCATCTCTCTGACCTTATCTCCAGTTCTTGTCCTTTTTGCTCACTCCACGCCAGCCGCACTGGCCTCTCCATCCTTCTCCAGATGTGCTAGAGGCTCCCAGGCCTTTGAGCCTTTGCACTGACTGGTCCTTCTGCCTGAACAATGCTTTCTTGATATATCAGCAAGGCGAACCCCCTCACCTTCTTCATTTCTTTGGTCAACTGTCACCTCCCCAGTGAGGACCACCCTGCCCACCCATTAGTATTGAATTTAGTACTCCCTTTCTTTCTTGGCATTTCCCATCTGCCTTACCCTGTTCTGGTCAGCTTACCACTGCCCCTTCCCCCACCAACCAGAGCACTTATCACCTTCTAGGTCCAGTATAATTTGTTATTTAAAAGGTTTACCTTCTACCTTCTGTTTTTGTACAAGAGAACTCGTGATTTGTTCATATATGTTTCCCAGGTGACTGGCACAAGTAGACCTTTGTAAATACGTGTAGAGTGAGTGAATGGATGAATTATTAGATAATCACAGCATCCAAAATAACGTAGGCCCAGCTATTTTTGAGACTTCACAGGCCGAAAATGAATCAAGGGGTCCTTGATCAGAGTTACAGGAGAGATTTCAGGCACTTCTCATGTGTTGCCCATTTTGAGAGAACATTTGCAAGGGTGTCGTTTGTCACAGGAACTGAGGCAGAAGTTGACCAGTCAAGAAGTGGGCCTGGGCTTCCCTGGTGGCGCAGTGGTTGAGAGTCCGCCTGCCAATGCAGGGGATACGGGTTCGTGCCCTGGTCCGGGAAGATCCCACATGCCGCGGAGCGGCTGGGCCCGTGAGCCATGGCCGCTGAGCCTGTGCTTCCGGAGCCTGTGCTCCGCAACGGGAGGAGAGGCCACAACAGTGAGAGGCCCGCGTACCGCAAAGAAGTGGGTCTGATTTTCAGCAGCTGTTGGTGGGCTCTCCCTTCCCCTCCAAGTCACCCTGTGTGAGCTTTATGCCTGTTAGGTGATGGGTACAAGCCAAGAGTCCACTTTTCCTCCCAAAACCTGTTCTCCAAGCTCTGGATTGCTCCGGAGTTATTCTTCTTATATAGCTTTGGCTGAGCTGAGACTCTCCTTTGTGCAAGGGTCCTCACACAGATTTTCAAAGAAATTCCATTAGCTCTTTGAGGTTTAACTGTTTCATGACTCGCAAGCCCTGGAGGAGCCTTTAAACCAGTCTCAGTACATCGTCATACCAATCACCTTTCTCCACCGCCACCACGAATTCAAAATCATTTCCTTCAGAAAGTTGGAATTCTATGCTTCTGCCAAAGGAAGGAGACAGAGGGATCCTGACTGCTTCCCATCTCACGGGGGTGAATGTGAGCCCAGGCAGAATCCACACCTGCCTTTCACCATGACCGTGGTCTGCTGTGCACCTGGCCGATGAGGCCAGTGCCACAACACTGGGCCCAAGGAGGACACCCTTCAGCCTTTTTGCATGGGCAGATACTCACTGCTTGCTGCCTGTGTCCTACCCCAAGAACTCTATTCTGCTCAAGTTAAGAAGTCCTCCTGGGCCATTTTGCCTTCCGGGTTGGAAACATCATCAATGAGCAATGTTGCAGGCCCAGAAAGGTTGCTGTTTGGTTGGTCCACTGTGCAACAGCCAGGACCTAGGATTTGAAGATCGATGGAGTGCTCAGGGTGGTGAACTTTATGAGCAACGTGTTGTGATGGGGAAGACACTCTTGTTTTGGAAGAAAATTGTCATTCTACAGATAGCAATGCCTCAAGGATGCCTGGCAATTGGGGCTGCAACAAATGAGAATAAACGGACGCCCACAGCTGCTTAATGGCTTCTTAATCCTACTTTCCCACACCTCCTCATCCCCTCCAGCATGCTCCTTCTCACTTTTACCCTGGGTTGTGGTCAAGTTTGAAGACAAAAGACTTCCCCAAGGCTGGGTGGAGCCCCAGGTGTCCTGGTGATGATGCAGTCTGCCTGTCGTTTTCATGTAACAGTATGGGCTTTAGACTTGGCCCACCCTGGGTCATTTCCAGAGCAGTTACTGACCAACCAGGTAACCCCAGCAACTTGCTTCTGGTACCTGACCCTGAGTTTCTTCCTCTGTAAACTTGCCCTAGTGGCTCCTACCTTGCCAGACCGTTGTGAAAGTTAGAGACATGTATGAAAACAGCAGTCAAAGTGCCTGGCACAATTTAGGCACTCAGGAAATGGCAGCTGCCCCTCTTGCTATGCATTGAGGACGTTTGGGCTCTCTACCCCTGAGTTCCCTAAACAGCTGGAGTTTTCTAGAACCCAGAAACACAATCCACTTCAGTGGCATCTTGGCAACTAAAAGTGCAGCTTTTCCACTCACTTTGTGGAGACTCTGCTGGGGTGGGGCCAGCTTAGGTTGCTGATTTACAAAGCAAGAGGCTCTCAGCTTGTGTCCTATCTGGATACTGCTCAAAGCTGAAAGAATTCATGTAACTGAAACAATGAGTAGTATCTTTTGCCCACCACCTTCTAGAAGCCCCTTTCCCTGCCTGTCCCTCAGCCCTGTCATTCATTTCACAGCCACCGGAAATCCCGCCCTTGTTCAGTGGTCCCCTAAGCAAATGAAGATTAACTCTTTGCAGTACCAAGGTAGTGCGTTGGGGTGGGGAGGGGTGGGAGACACACTGAACTTCCAGGCCAAGGGGGGAATGAGCCTGGGCCATTGGTTGCTCCCTTGCTGGGCTGGGGAAAGTCACCCAGTCCTTGGCACATCCCTGGGGAACCTCCTGCCTGAAGCCTTCAGGATTCCAGCAGTCATCTCTTTTACAGTGCAGCTTGCAGTATACTCCCACTCTTCTCTCCCTTTATCCTGGGCACTGCTGATTCCCTGACTGAATTCAGCTTCTTGGCCCATACTTGCAAATAGCCATTTTAGACAACTGGATGATTATTCCCCACCAGAGCCAAAGAAAACCTGGATTCAGACAGGGTTTGGAAGGACATTATTTCTTTCCCTGAGCTAGCTGGCACTTCCTGCAAAACGAGGGGGAGGGGATGGTGGTGGTGGTGGTGGTGGTAATCTTATTGACCTGACAGAAATAATGTGTGGCAAGCCCCCAGTACAGAGATGCTCAACAAATCTTTGCTCTGCAGGTTCTCCCACTTACTAGTTAACTAACCTGGAGGTGACTGACTTCTATAAGCCCCTTCCTGTAAAAGGGGGAGGGGTTAAAGTCAGCCTTGTTCCCAAAAGGATTTGAGGCTGCAGTTGGGGTTACTGAGAACTGTCCCACTGACTTCACATGTTTCTTTTGAAGATAGAGACCTTGTGAGTACACTGGCAGGCAGAGAAGGACAGCAGGGTGACCTATAGGGAAACACTCTGGATTTGCTGGGAATGGACATGGGGTCTTGTCTAGGATCTGTCACTTGCCACCCCGGTGGCTCTAGACCAGAAAGTCACTCAGTAATCTGAACCTCAGATTCATACCTTGTCTACCTCTGGAGCGGGTATCGACAAATATGGCTCCTCCAGGGCCAGAAACATGCCTTCTGATCTTCCATAGCCTCAGTGTCTGTCACACTGCCTGAATCATAGAGGCTCCCACTATTTTCTTGTTTGCTGAATGAATTTGGAGCCGCTGAGGGGTCATGCTTCCCACTTTTGTTTGAAGCCTCCTTTGCCTGCAGGGTGATGTCTATGGGTCCCTGGGCCTTTGCCAGAAAGTCATTTGCTAGCTTACCCTGGCCCCAGTGACTTTGCCTGGCACACAGGTGGAAGCAGGGTAAGACTGCCTGGGGACAAAGAAAGAAGGAGCCCTGGCCACTCTTTTGTGTGTGACAGCTGAGACCCAGGAGGCTAGATGAGGCACCTTCCCTTGGTGATCCCTATTAGGGGACTTTTAGTTCTTACAGTGTTTAGCTCTCGAGATAAGTGTGGTTGGCTTTGGGGGTGGCCAACCTTCTAATGCGTGTTCTCTGCCTGTAGCCGATTTGAATATGAGGGATGACTCCCACCTCTCCAGATGTGCCACAGGGCAAGGTAGAGGATTCAGAAGCCCCTGGTGATAGAATGGATGGGAAGAGCATTGAGCTCCTTGGTACAATGAGGAAAGAAAGTGTAAAAGTTCCTGGAGGTGGGAAGAAACCTGATACCACAAGACTTCATACACCATGGGCCACCATGCCAGGTAGCCCTCTGGACTTAAATACACTGGCTGAAGGAGAGTGTCAAAGTGCTAATTCTGCCCTACCTGCCCCCCACCCCCTACCCTGATACATAACACACTTTAAAGCAATTTGTGCACCCTAACAAGACAGTTCTTGAGAGAGGTGCCAGTTTACCTTTCAGAGATACCACAGGTCAACTCCTCTCTCTGGTTCATCCAGGAGGCTCTGCTTTTATGGAACCTTTTTCTTTTCATTATTCCGGGATTATCGTTATTATTAACCACTTTTGTTCTCATTAAAAATAGTTGTAACTCCCGCCCTTTGAGACTCTAGCTCCTGTTCCCCTCTTCCCCACCTCATTTCTTTTTCTCCACTTTCCGCTTGACATGACCCTAATACTTCAGTAAAAAAATTGTTTCTTCCCTAATGTCCATGCTGCCTTTAGTGCCTCAAGTTACTCCCTTCCCCATCTCCAATGTTACTTTCAGACCTCAGGTTGTCACTAACCAAGAATTTTCTGACAGTCCCGTCTTTTTAATTTCTGTAGTACCCTACAATGTCCTTTTGCCTGCAACCACCCCTCTCCCCGTCCTCCTCTCAAGCTAATTTAAGTGCATTTTCTATTTCCACAGCACCCTGTGATGTTCCCTTCCCTTTGCCAATGCCCCATCCTCCAAGCTGGGTCACGTTTCCAAAAAATACCTAATACACACTATTTTCATAGTATGCTCTGATGCCCCTTTCAAATCCCCTCAACCTTATTTAAGCATCTCTTGGATTTTCATAGCACCCTATGATGCCCTCTTTCCTGTCCCACCCTCCAAGACAGGTCACATAAGCTTTTCTACATTTTCATGACACCCCATGCTCACTCCCTATTACAGCATTTACCACACTGCCAGTTTACATATTTGTCTCTCTCACATAATCTAGAACATTCTTTAGAGCTGAGCACTGTGTCTGAGGAGTATCCCCAGAACCTAGATTGGTGCCATACACATAAGTGGTGGTCAGTAAATGGACAAGGTGTCCTTGTCATTAAGCTTTTATTTTTTTCTATATTCTGCAGTAACTAAGCAAAATCAAGGTAGTTGTCAATTTTCTTTACACAACAGCAGACACAAAGGTTTTCAGAATGGCAAGACATAAAAGAATTCTCCCATCCTTCTCTCACATTTTACTGGTTATTTCAAACTTTTAAGAACAGCCTATTTTAGTGATATAAAATATGTATCAGACCACAGAATATGATGCAAAGACTTCATTTTATAACGTTAGCAAAACTGTTATACTAAATATCAATGACGGAAAAAATATATCTTCTTCAATGGTATTTTAAAACATACTATGACCTTAATCAACACTGTACTAAAATGAATAAAATTTACAATATTCAAAGTAAACGTTCTGTTTCTCAAACAATTAGCACTGATCACAAATACCAAATACAGTGCCCCACTCCCCATTACATTCAACTAAGGACCCAGATGATCTATTCCTTGGGGTACCTTTGAAGCTCTTTCCAATCCCCCTCAAGGGTGTGCTGCATATTTCCCTAAGGGGCAGAATAACCCCTAGCACCTGAATTGAGGATAGCCTCAACTTCTGCATCATCATCAGAATCCCAATCGTAATTACATGGCCAGTCCTTGGAGCATCGGTTACGCACCCTTGCCACAAAATGCATGACTTTCAGCTTGCTTGATTCCACGTGTGCTCGAGGTCCCCAGAAGAACTCGTACTCCACAGGACTGCTACGGGGCACCGGCTTATAAATCAGGTACCCTCTGCGCACAAACTCTTCTGTAACGACCTTCTTTGGATCTCCAAAGATGCTGTGCTGCCGGCCAGGCTGCATCCCCAACTTTCCCAGCACTTTCCAGACCAGGGCCTCCTTGGCGCTGTTGCCCATGATGAAGATGAGGGCTAATATAGACATCAGGAGACTTTTCTTGGTGCCTTGAAAATTGCTCCTGGCTACCGAGGGCTTCTGCGCTAGAGCAGTGCTCGAGGCTTCCTCGGGAGTGGTGGGTGCCTCCTCTGGAGTGCTTGGGTCTTCCTCTGGGCCGCTCAGGTCGTCCTCGGGGGTGCTCGGGACCAAAGAGGCGGCCATCGGGGTCTCGGAGGTTTCTGAGGCCTGTATCTTACGATTGTTGCGGTTCTCTTCTGCGGCCCTTGCGTTACGGCGACGCCGACTCTTTCGTCCCCGTGGCATATCTTCTGCTAGGGGCACGGAGCCTATAGCAATCCTAGGGAAAGATAACTGTAACCTCTGCAGAAAAAAGCTATCTCCACTTTAAAAAGTGGCCGCCGCTGAAGCCACCAACGTCAATAGAGTCTTTGTAACAAGCGAGACGTTTTCAGCTACAAAGCTAACACCCACGCAAGCCGACTTGCACTAGCAGCCGCCCCCAGCGCTCGCCTCAGCAGCAAAGCGCAAGAATGCAGGGCTGAATTGACTCCGCCTCACCTGCCACGCAATCCCCAGACTCCAAAAGGAAGTGGGCGGGTCCTACAGGCACACTTCCGCTGTCAGATAGAAGAACGGACAGGCCTAAGCAGGGGTGGGACTAGGGGAGAAATGACGGCTTGGGATTGGCAAGGACAGAAGTAAGTAAAGAAGACATAAAGACGGGGTTCCTGGGCTTCGCTGGTGGCGCAGGGGTTGCGAGTTCGCTTGTCGATGCGGGGGACACGGGTTCATGTCCCGGTCCGCGAAGATCCCACGTCCCACGGAACGGCTGGGCCCGTGAGCCATGGCCGCTGAGTCTGCGCGTCCGGAGCCTGTGCTCCACAACAGAATAAGTCCACAGCGGTGAGAGGCCCGCGTACCACACACACACACACAAAAGTCTAAATATAGGGTTCCTGCATTTTTCAGTCTAGTACAAGATTGGCTGGCGGGTCTTGGGAAAGAGTGTGTCTCTGCTCTATTCCCAGACTGGGGGTGTGTTTGAGACCATGGGGGAGGGACAGGAGTGTATCCTTGGAAGGAATTAGCTGCTCCCAGCTCTCCTTTCCTGTCTTGGCTTACACAGCATATTCATTCACTCGCCTGTTTTCAGAAGGTGGCTCTGTGTATACTGATTAATTCCTGGGCCCGCATAGGACCTAGATAAGATGGCTGTGGCCGAAGTGCTGGGTGATGAGAGGAGATGGGACTGCAAAACCGAACAGTGTGCAAGAGGTGCAGAGCCTTTAAAATGTTATATATTCACTACATTATTAAGCAGGGCACTGACTGGATCAGACTTGCATTTGTACAGCCTCACAGAGGAGCAGACTATTGTCTGGCAGGTCATTTAGGAAGCAATTAGAATAAGAAGCAAGAGGGAATGAAAGTGAGCCTTAAGGTGGTTGCCATGGGGATGGAGAGGCAGAAAGACATTTTAAGGGTGATCACTGACAGGCTTTAGAGACTGATTGGATGGAAGTGGTGAATAGGGAGTGGGTGGTAGAGTGCAGGTTGGCTCCAAAGTTTCTTGGCTCCAGTATACCTGAATACCGGATTTATTTTGCTTCTTTCTTTCATTCTGTAATCCGAATATAATTCATAACATACTCTGAACTTTATCCACTCCAGGTCTTGGCTCACTGTTTCCTCTGTGTGAAATGCCTTTCCTCTAATCTCCAATTACCTAAATTCCAACTCTTTGCTCAGAGGCCTCTTCCTCCCAGCAGCTCTTCTTGGTCGGCACAAAAGGGTAACGAGCCCATTTTTGCTCCCCATTTTTTGCTCTCTATAGCAAGCACTCCATATCTTTCTTACGTCATTCCAAAGATACTATTTTGCACAAGTCACCTCACCTCTCTGAACCTCCATTTCCTCATCTATAGAGTGGAGTTAATTAAAGTACTAGTGGTCTCATAGGGTGGTGAGAATTAAATGAGACAATAAATAAAAAGCATGCATCACACAGAAAGCACAGCCTCTGTCTCTCTAGGTGTTTCAAGCAATGTGTGAGAGCGGCATTTAATAAATAAATGCACATTGAAGGAATACATGAAATGGAAGATTTTGCGCATGTTTTTATCTGAACTTTTTTAAAAGCAAGTGAATGCTTTATACCTGCTTGGCTGGAAGAAGTGAAATGTTTCTTTGACAGGATTTCAGATTGTAATCCCAAAGAGGGAAGGGGTCCTGTCTCTCCCCTGATGTCTCCTAGCCCTTGATAGAGTTGGTGGAATAGGATATGTCTACACCTGGTGAATAAGTTCTGGGGTGGGAAAGTGTGTCCTGTTTAGAAAGCAGAATTGCCAGCTGAATCACCCAACAAGGCCCAGTCCTCTGTACATGTGTAGAAAGGGAATACCTGGTTCTGAGGAACTCAATACAAGCATTGAACTCATGGGAACATGAGTTCTGGCCCAGCCCCTGTCATTTACAAGCTCTTGACCTTGATGAGTTTAACCTAACATCTGTGTCCTGTGATTTATCCTCTAAACAAGCAGAAAAGGCTAATCCCTCTTGCCCTGTATGCCAGGTTTCTTGTGAGACTCTGCAAATCCAATAGCACATACCGGCAACCCTGAGTTAGAGCAGGTTCCTCTGAGTTCAGTTGTTTCTTGTTTGTATGTTTTGTGTTTGCTGTTTGGGAATCTGTGTGACTAGAGGATTGCAAAATCACCCATATTGTTTCCAAAAACTTCTCCTTTCTGATGGGACTTTATGGGAGTGCAATCCAGCAAACTAATTTTCTTCCCAAGGGTTACTATCTAAACTCAAGTTTTCTTTATACCCAGAGCCTACCAAGACCTCCTGTTGGCGAAGCCTCACCATAAACGAACTTGGGGTAGTGTATGCTTGTTGCTGCATTACTTTCTGTCCACCAACCAGCTGACTGAGGAGGGGGTGCCATTTCCCTGTCACTCCATTCATCTTAGTGAACCTTTGCTCCAACCCACAATAAGGACGAGGCAGCTCTGCATAGAACCCGGGAAGATCAGAGCCTATCCTTAAGCAGTGTACAACCTAGGGCTGTGGCTCTCAACAGATTTCCTCAAAGGAGTAATCAGGAACAGGCTTTAGGTTGTGAGCTACTCTCAGTGTTCCCAAAAGCTTAACAGAAATCACATTTATGTAAGACAGGCCACAGAGGTTATTAGTCAAGAAACACAGTGTTTTTAATAGCAAGAATATTGCCAGGCATGATAGTAACAGGAGGAAATCATAAAACCATGCCTTGGGACATTGTGGACCACAGGTCTGTCTAGAGTAAGTAGAACATGACAAAGGAAGGGCAGCTGACTTGTGAGGGCCTGAGAAGTACAAAGAGAGGAGGGAAATTAACATTGCTGTGGTAGGCTATGTGCCTAAACTACCTCCAAACTGGAATCTTTACAACACCCTTCAATCACCAGTGAAGCTAGAGAGAGATTAACTCTCTTGCCCAAGATCATAGTACTGCTGTTGAATGTCAGTATTGGGGCTCACATCTTCAGATTTCTAAGCTCCACCTTCTGCCATCACACACCTCACAGCTGCTCCAACTGAGTGCACATTTGGTGGTGCCAGGAGGCTTAACACGGAAGGGAGTGTTCTTGCTCCCTTGGGATAGGAGCAGAAGGGAAAGAGATGAGAAAAGGGACAGATGTGTAGAAGGGCAAGACAAGGATCCTTACTCACCTTACTAGGTTTTCCATACTTGGCTCTGCCCCTTCCAAGCTGTGTCAAGTCCAGCATGTTATTTAACCTTTCTAAGCCTCAGTTTCTCCATCTGCGAATAAGCATACCATAGTGGTGTTGCGAAGATTAAAGGGAAATATCTCATGCAAGATGAGGTAGGTTGAAAATGTCCCCCAGTTCCCAAAGATGTCCATGCTCCTATCCCCAGAATCTGTGAATAGGCTACCTTATATGGCAAAGGGGAATTTTGCAGGTGTGATTAAGTTCAGGATCTTTAGAGGAGGATTATCCTGGACTATCTGGGTGGGCCCAAGGTAAACAGAGAGTCCCTATAGAAGGGGGACAGTAGAGTTAGATTCAGTGAAAGATGTAAGGATGGAAGCAGAGATCAAAGAGGAGAGAAGATGCTACATTGCTGGCCTTGTAGATGGAGGAAGAGGGTATGAGCCCAGGAAAGTAGGGCACCTCTAGAAGCTGAAGAAGACAAGGAAATGGATTCTCCCCTTGAGCCTCCAGGAGGAACACAGACCCGCAGGCACATTTTAGACTTCTGACCCCCAGAACTGTAAAAGATTAAATTTGATTGCCTTAAGCCACTAAATTCGTGGTAATTTGTTACATCAGCAGAAGGAAACTAATATACAAGTCATATGTGTGCCTCACTCATGGGGAGTGCCTAATGAATAAGAACTGTGACTACCCGTTGAGGTGAATTTATATTATTGTCATATTTTCAGTGAAAGTACTGGGAGGAACCGGGGAGGGATACGAGACTGGGCTGGATACCTTGGCAGCAATTCTTGTGGGTGTTGATGCACCTTGTTCTTCTCTGGGGCTGTCTACTAACCCCCCTATCCCAGGCACTGTCCTGGTTATATGACCAAGTTTCCTTAGGCATTGCTCTTACCTGAGCAGACATTGCCAAAGCCACCACCTGGTCGTAAGTGCTGCAGGTGGGATAGAGAGGGAAATGAAGGGGTCAATCCACACTACTCCCACCGCTGTAACTAATCATCTTTCAGTTGTCTGTAGGCCCTGTTCTGATTCCAGCAAGCACCTCCCAAGGGCACAGAGCACCCTTGGGCCAGTCTCTCCATTTGCAACAACGCTTGCACAGACTGTGGGCCACCACTACTTGAACAAGTGAGTCTGACCCTATCTGATGTCCCTCATTCAGGGGCTGGGCTCCTCACTGTTTATGGTCTGTGGAAGAATCATTTCTCTGAAACATTTCACACTGCAGGCATGGACTTATTTTACAGTTTTCAAGAATTAGGATCTTGCAAGGAGGTCTATAGCATGTGCACTCCTACAGTCATGAAACAAAAGCCATGTGATTACTTTTCAGGATCGTTTGCTGGGTTTGAGAATAGAATATTTTTACTGCAAATTAATCACAAACATAGGGAAAAGAATAAAATTAATATTACAAACACCTGCATAACCAGTGCCCTGCTGTGTCAAATTTAAAAATTAGGCCCTACCTTGGCCTTACCTTTACATTACAGATATGGTAAAGCCCTCTATTTACCTCTTCCCAGACCCACACCACTCTCTCCTTCTTCAGTGGCATCTGCTATCATGAATTCAGTAACTATTATACCCAGGACAAGTTGTACATATTTGCTACCTATTTCTGTGTTCATACACATTATATAGGATTTTTAAAACATGTTTATGCAAGTTGGTAAATGTAGCTCTAGGTCATTTTCATGTTTGTATACTATTTCTTTCAGTATTTGCAATTTATCTTTCTCATGATGACCCAGACTTTTGCAGTTTCTATTTTTCCAGAAAAAAAAAAAAAAAACAATGCTCTTATAAGTCTTTGTGTACCTATCCCCTGAAAACACGTGAACATCTCTAGGGTCACCATCTAGGAGTGGACTTACTGGGTGTGCCTGCATGGATGTGTTTACATAGACCACATGGAATTTATGCTTTTCTTCATTTATAAAAATTAGATCCTTCTATATACAGTTTTCACTTCATTCTTTTTGCTAATCAACAATAAAATTTGGTCAACTCATACCTGTAAGGCTTTCATTATAAAGGCTGGGTGATGTTCCTTGCAGTGGTTTTACCATAATCTTTTCAGGCATCCATCTGTTGGCCTGGTACTCTGTATCTCCAAAGTATTTGCCCCCTCTACAAACAATGCAGCAATAACAGTTCAATCATTTGTTTACTAGAATTTTTTTCTTAAATGAGCAGTATATCTAATTGAGTATGAGAGCCAAGTTTATGTTCAGGATTTTTGATGAATGATTAAAATCTTCCTTCTACTTCAGTCGAAATCAAGGTGATTTATGACTTTTCCTGAATCCTAAATAATTCTATGATGCATAAGGGTGGTTGAATGTTATCCTGAAGCCACCCAATAGGACATCACTGAATGGTTTCCAGCAAGCAACTGATAAGGTCAGATCAGTGATTTAGCAAAGCCTCTTTGGCTGCAGTGTGGAGACTGGACTCTGAGGGAGGTGGGAGGGGTGGATGGAAGACCTCATTAGAGGCTATTGCCTTCATCTAGGCTAATGACAGTGGTGCCTGAAATAGAGTGATGGCAGTGAAGATGGAGAGAAGGGAATGGATACCAGAGCTCATTAGAAGACTGAATCAATAAGCCTTGGGGATTGCTTGGATCTGGGTAGTGAGGGGAAGAAACAGGTTAACTGGGCCTCCCAGGGTTCTGGCTTGGGTAAGTGATAAGACTAGGGATGCCGGAGGAGAAGCGGGTTGGCTGCCTTGCTCTTCTCTTAAGTGCCTTGGCCTTTTAGCGGGAGAGGGGATGGCCTTTGTTAGGTTTACTCTCTGGGATCATTGGATTTCAGATGCCTGCAGAAGCCTTGCTAATGCTCAGCCTCTCCCAGCACACGGGGCACAGAATACAGCAGCGTGCAGCCAGTCCTCAGAATTGTGGGAAGACTAGATATCATCCATGGCATTTGTACCTTGGAGGAAATTCTCTCCTTAAGCAAGGGTAACTCCATACTGGGTTTCCTACACTTTTCTCAGAATCACAAGTCCCCCCCAAACCCCAAACTGAGTCCATTAGTTGACCACATCATCACAGGAGTGATGGCGCTTCCTAAAATTCACCCTGAGGTTCTGTGGGGTCTTCAGGGTGTCGAATCGCCTCAAGTGACATCAGTGATAATCTGAACAAAAGGTGCCAAGTATCATGCCCATGAAATCTGCCTGTGTGCTCTTGTGAGCCTGAGGTGCCTGCCACTCGTAGACTTTAGGGTCCCTCCTTGGCTACTCCTGGACATGCCCAAACATTTTTCTATGGGGAATCCCCATCCTTCATGCTTTCTGTTTAAGGGTGGGGATGACTCTGAGGGTGAGGTGGAATATCGCCCTCCAGAAAATAACCAAGTATGCAGTCACATTAAAGTTCCCCAGCTGTTAACTGAAATGTTGCTTATTCTTAGCCAATTAAGAATTGTTGCATTTCTTTCCTCAACATATATCTTAGCTCTGGCATATTATTATTCATAATGTCAATAATAAGTAACTTCCTTCTGCTATTTTTATTGTGCATTGTCTCACAGTACAAAATAATTGGTCACTCTTATTAGTATGCCCAATGTAGATACGAGGCATCTGAGGCATCTGAGGCCTGATATCAAATCCCTGACAGGTGATGGAGTCAGGATTTTTGACCCACTTCCCTGATTCCACTGATATTTTAATTTTCTCCTCTGAATCATAAATGAGGCCATTCCTATTTCCACACAGCTTCCCTTACAGGGTTTCTTATCGAGATGTATGCAGCATTCTCATTCCTGGCTTTATGCCACCTCCATGCTCCTTATCCAACTATGTCTTGCATGTAGTCATAGGAAGTTCCTCCTAAGAGGGGTCACCACTCACTGTTCACCACCAGACTAAACACTTCAGATGTTGCATCTGGCTCCTTGCTAGCTCACTGGGGCCTGGTGGTCCATAGAAAGTCTTCAAAGAGTGAGACCAGATGGATTGAATGAATGAATGAATGAATGTGGAATTGAGGCAACTTACCTTCCTACCACAGCATCTCTAGCCAGAGCCACAGTGTGCTTGACATTCAGACCCAGGATTTCCCAGGTCCTGAGCTTGTACTGAATAGGGAGTGGAAGACCTTGTGAACTCAGCCCCCCCAGTGTGTATGCACACCTGTGTGCACATAGGCATGAAGGTGACCATCCATTCACAGGGGCACACTCACCTCTCGGTTTCTGTCTCTGTGTAAAGTTTCCAACATGGGTCCCTCTGGTTTAAATCATTAACGCAGTAACTGTCTGGTAAGGACTTGGCATACATTATCTCATTTAATCCTCACAACTTTCTTTTTTATTTTAACATCTTTATGGAGAATAGTTGCTTTACAATGGTGTGTTATTTTCGGCTTTATAACAAACTGAATCAGTTATACATATACATATATGCCATTATCTCTTCCATCTTGTTTCTCCCTCCCTCCCACCCTCCCTATCCCACCCCTCTAGGTGGTCACAAAGCACCGAGCTGGTCTCCCTGTGCTATGTGCCTGCTTCCCACTAGCTATCTATTTTATATTTGGTAGTGTATATATGTCCATGCCACTCTCTCACTTTGCCCCAGCTTACCCTTTCCCCTCCCCATCAAGTCCATTCTCTAGTAGGTCTGGGCCTTTATTCCCGTCTTGCCCCTAAGTCCTTCATGACCATTTTTTTTTTTTAGTTTCCATATATCTGTGTTAGCATGCAGCATTTGTTTTTCTCTTTCTGACATGCTTCACTCTGTATGACAGACGCAAGGTCCATCCACCTCACTACAAATAACTAAATTTCGTTTCTTCTTATGGCTGAGTAATATTCCATTGTATATAGGTGCCACATCTTCTTTATCCATTCATCTGTCGATGGGCACTTAGGTTGCTTCCATGTCCTGGCTATTGTAAATAGTGCTGCAATGAACCTTTTGGTACATGAATCTTTTTGAATTATGGTTTTCTCAGGGTATATGCCCAGTAGTGGGACTGCTGGGTCGTATGATAATTCTACTTTTAGTATTTTAAGGAACCTCCATAGTGGCTGTATCAATTTACCTTCCCACCAACATTGCAAGACGGTCCCCTTTTATACACACCCTCTCCAGCATTTATTGTTTGTAGATTTTTTGATGGCCATTCTGACCGGTGTGAGATGTTCTCTCATTGTAGTTTTGATTTGCATTTCTCTAATGATTCGTGATGTTGAGCATTCTTTCATGTGTTTGCTGGCAATCTGTATATCTTCTTTGGAAAAATGTCTATATAGGTCTTCTGCCCATTTTTGAATTGGGTTGTTTGTTTTTTTGATATTGAGTTGCATGAGCTGCTTGTAAATTCTGGAAATTAATCCTCTATCAGTTGCTTCATTTGCAAATATTTTATCCTATCCTGAGGATTGTCTTGTTTATGTTTTCCTTTGCTGTGCAAAAGCCTTTAAGTTTCATTAGGTGCCATTTGTTTATTTTTGTTTTTATTTCCATTTCTCTAGGAGGTGGGTCAAAAAAGATATTGCTCTGATATATGTCATGGAGTGTTCTGCAAATGCTTTCCTCTAAGAGTTTAATAGTATCTGGCCTTATATTTAGGTCTTTATCTTGAATTTTTTTGTGTGTATAATGTTAGGGAATGTTCTAATTTCATTCTTTTACATATAGCCATCCAGTTTTCCCAGCACCACTTACTGAAGAGGCTGTCTTTTCTCCACTGTATATTCGTGCCTCCTTTATCAAAGATAAGGTGACCATATGTGCATGGGTTTATCTCTGGGCTTTCTATCCTGTTCCATTGATCTATATTTCTGTTTCTGTGACAATATCATACTGTCTTGATTAATGTAGCTTTGTAGTATAGTCAGAAGTCAGCCAGCCTGATTCCTTCAGCTCCATTTTTCTTTCTCAAGATTGCTTTGGCTATTCGGGGTCTTTTGTGTTTCCATACAAATTGTGAGATTTTTTTGTTCTATTTCTGTGAAAAAATGCCAGTGGTAGTTTGATAGGGATTGCATTGAATCTGTAGATTGCTTTGGGTAGTATAGTCATTTTTACAATGTTGACTCTTCCAAGCCAAGAACATGGTACATATGTACATCTATTTGTATCATCATTTTTTTTAACATCTTTATTGGAGTATAATTGCTTTACAATGGTGGGTTACATTCTGCTTTATAAAAAAGTGAATCAGTTATACATAAACATATGTCCACATATCTCTTCCCTCTTGCATCTCTCTCCCTCCCACCCTCCCTATCCCACCCCTCTAGGTGGTCACAAAGCACAGAGCTGATCTACCTGTTCTATGCGGCTGCTTCCCACTAGCTATCTATTTTACATTTGGTAGTGTATATATGTCCATGCCACTGTCTCCCTTTGTACCATCTTACTCTTCCCCCTCCCTATATCCTCAAGTCCATTCTCTAGTAGGTCTGCATCTTTATTCCCATCTTTCCCCTAAGTTCTTTATGACCATTATTATTTTTTTAGATTCCATATATATCTGTTAGCATACAGTATTTGTTTTTCTCTTTCTGACTTACTTCACTCTGTATGACAGACTCTAGGTCCATCCACCCCACTACAGATAACTCAGTTTTATTCCTTTTTATGGCTGAGTAATATTTCATTGTATATATATACCACATCTTCTTTATCCATTCATCTGTTGATGGAGACTTAGGTTGCTTCCATATCCTGGCTATTGTAAATAGAGCTGCAAGGAATATTTTGGTACATGACTCATTTTAAATTATGGTTTTCTCAGGTTATATGCCCAATAGTCCAATTGCTGGGTCATATGGTAGTTTTACTTTCTGTTTTTTAAGGAACCTCCACACTGTTCTCCATAGTGGCTGTATCAATTTACATTCCCACCAAGAGTGCAAGAGGGTTCCCTTTTCTCCACACCCTCTCCAACATTTATTGTTTGTAGATGTTTTGATGATGGCCATTCTGACCAGTATGAGTTGATATCTCATTGTATGTTTGATTTGCATTTCTCTTATGATTAATGATGTTGAGCATTCTTTCATGTGTGTGTTGGCAATCTGTGTATCTTCTTTGGAGAAATGTCTATTTATGTCTATTTATGTCTTTTGTCCACTTTTGGATTGGGTTTTTTTTTTAATATTGACTTGCATGGGTTGCTTGTATGTTTTGGAGATTAATCCATTGTCAGTTGCTTCATTTGCAAATATTTTCTCCCATTCTGAGGGTTGTTGTTATGTCTTCTTTATGGTTTCCTTTGCTGTGCAAAAGATGTTAAGTTTCATTAGGTCCCATTTGTTTATTCTTGTTTTTATTTCCATTTCTCTAGGAGGTTAATCAAAAAGGATTTATGTGATTTATGTCATAGAGTGTTCAGCCTATGTTTTCCTCTAAGAGTTTCATGGTGTCTGGCCTTACATTTAGGTCTTTAATTCATTTTGCACTTATTTTTGTGTATGGTGTTAGGGAGGGTTCTAATTTCATTCTTTTACATGCAGTTTTCCAGTTTGCCCAGAAACACTTATTGAAGAGGCTGTCTTTTCTCCACTGTTCATTCCTGCCTCCTTTATCAAAGATAAGGTGACCATATGTGTGTGGGTTTATATCTGGGCTCTCTATCCTGTTCCATTGATCTAAATTCCTGTTTCTGTACCAGTACCATACTGTCTTGATTACTGTAGCTTTGTAGTATAGTCTGAAGTCAGGGAGCCTGATTCCTCCAGCTCCGATTTTCTTTCTCAAGGTTGTTTCGCTATTCGGGGTCTTTTGTGATTCCATAGAAATTGTGAAACTTTTTGTTCTAGTTCTGTGAAAACTGCCAGTGATAGTTTGACAGGGATTGCATTGAATCTGTAGATTGCTTTGCGTAGTAGAGTCATTTTCAAAATGTTGATTCTTCCAATCCAAGAACATGATATATCTCTCCATCTATTTGTATCATGTTTAATTGCTTTCATCAGTTTCTTATAATTTTCTGCATACAGGTCTTCTGTCTCCTTAGGTAGGTTTATTCCTAGATATTTTATTGTTTTTTGCAGTGGTAAATGGGACTGTTTTCTTAATTTCACTTTCCGATATTTCATCATTACTGTATAGGAATGCAAGAGATTTCTTTGCATTCATTTTGTATCCTGCTAGTTTAGCAAATTCATTGATTAGCCCTAGTGGTTTTCTGGTAACATCTTTACGATTCTCTATGTATAGTATCATGTCATCTGCAAACAGTGACAGCTTTACTTCTTCTTTTCTAATTTGGATTCCTTTTATTTCTTTTTCTTCTCTGATTGCTGTGGCTAAAACTTCCAAATCTATGGTGAATAATGGTGGTGAGAGTGGGCAGACTTATCTTGTTCCTGATCTTAGTGGAAATGGTTTCAGTTTTTCACCATTGAGGATGATGTTGGCTGTGGGTTTGTCATATATGGCCTTCATTTTGTTGAGGTAAGTTCCCTCTATGCCTACTTTCTGGAGGATTTTTATCATAAATGGGTGTTGAATTTTTTTTGAAAACTTTGCCTGCATCTATTGAGATGATCATATGGTTGTTCTCCTTCAATTTATTAATATGGTGCATCACATTGATTGATTTGCATACACTGAAGAATCCTTGCATTCCTGGAATAAACCCCACTTCATCATGGTGTATGATCCTTTTAATGAGCTGTTGGATTCTGTTTGCCAGGATTTTGTTGAGGATTTTTGCATCTATGTTCATCAGTGATATTGGCCGGTAGTTTTCTTTCTTTGTGACATGTTTGTCTGGTTTTGTTATCTGGATGATGGTGGCCACATAGAATGAGTTTAGAAGTGTTCCTCCCTCTGTTATATTTTGGAAGAGTTTGAGAAGGATAGGTGTTAGCTCTTCTCTAAATGTTTGATAGAATTCACTTGTGAAGCCAGCTCGTCCTGGGTTTTTGTTTGTTGGAAAATTTTTAGTCAGAGTTTATATTTCAGCGCTTTTGATTGGTCTGTTCATATGTTCCATTTCTGCCTGGTTCAGTCTCGGAAGGTTGTGCATTTCTAAGAATTTGTTTTTTCCACGATGTCCGTTTTATTGGCATATAGTTGCTTGTAGTAATCTCACATGATCCTTTGGATTTCTGCAGTATCAGTTGTTACTTCTCCTCTTTCATTTCTAATTCTATTGACTTGAGTCTTCTCCCTTTTTTTCTTGATGAGTCTGTCTAATGCTTTTTCAATTTCATTTAACTTCTCAAAGACCCAGCCTTTAATTTTATTGATCTCTGCCAAAGTTTCCTTCATTTCTTTTTCATTTATTTGTGATCGGATCTTTATGATTTCTTTCCTTCTGCTAACTTTGGGGGATTTTTGTTCTTCTTTCTTTAATTGCTTAAGGTGTAAGGATGGGTTGTTTATTTGAGATGTTTCTTGTTTCTTAAGTTACGATTGTATTGCTATAAACTTCCCTCTTAGAATGGCTTTCACTGCATGCCATAGGCATTGGGTTGTCATGTTTTCATTTTCATTTATTTTGAGGTGTCTTTTGATTTCTTCTTTGATTTCTTCAGTGATCTCCTGGTTATTATGTAGTGTATTGTTTAGCCTCCATGTGTTTGTATATTTTACAGATTTTTTCCTGTAATTAACATCTAGTCTCAAAGTGTTGTGGTCGGAAAAGATACTTGATATGATTTTAATTTTCTTAAATTTACCCCAGCTCGATTTGTGACCCAAGTTATGATCTATCCTGGAGAATGTTCCATGAGGACTTTAGAAGAAAGTGTGTTCTGTTGTTTTTGAATGGAATGTCCCATAAATATCAATTATGTCCATCTTGTTTAATGTATCATTTAAAGCTTTTGCTTCCTTATTTATTTTCATTTTGGATGATCTGCCCATTGGTGAAAGTGGGGTGTTAAAGCCCCCTACTATTATTGTGTTACTGTCGATTTCCCCTTTGATGGCTGTTAGTATTTGCCTTATGTATTGAGGTGCTCCTATGTTGGGTGCATAAATATTTACAATTAGTAGATCTTCTTCTTGGATTTATCCCTTGATCATTATGTGGTATCCTTCTTTGTCTCTTGTAATAGTCTTTGTTTAAACTTCTATTTTGTCTGATATGAGAAATGCTACTCCAGCTTCCTTTTGATTTACATTTGCATTGAATATCTTTTTCCATCCCCTCACTTGCAGTCTGTATGTGTCCCTAGGTCTGAAGTGGGTCTCTTGTAGACAGCATATATACAGGTCTTGTTTTTGTATCCGTTCAGCCAGTTTATGTCTTTTGATTGGAGCATTTAATCCATTTACATTTCAGGTAATTATCGATATGTATGTTCCTATTACCATTTTCTTAATTGTTTTGGGTTTGTTATTGTATGTCTTTTCCTTCTCTTGTGTTTCCTGTCTAGAGAAATTCCTTTAGTATTTGTTATAAAAGTGGTTTGGTGGTGCTTAATTCTCATAGAATTTGCTTGTCTGTAAAGGTTTTAATTTCTTCATTGGATCCAAATGAGATCCCTGTGGGGTAGACTAATCTTGGTTGTAGGTTTTTCCCCTTCATCCCTTTAAATATGTCCTGCCACTCCCTTCTGGCTTGCAGAATTTCTGCTGAAAGATGAGCTGTTAACCTTAAGGGGATTCCCTTGTAAGTTTTTTGGTTTTTTTCCCTTGCTGCTTTTAATATGTTTCCTTTGTATTTATTATCTGATAGTTTGATTAATATGTGTCTTGGCAGGTTTCTCCTTGGATTTATCCTGTATGGGACTCTCTGTGTTTCCTGGACTTGATTAACTATTTCCCTTCCCATCTTAGGGAAATTTTCAACTATAATCTCTTCAAATATTTTCTCAGTCCCTCTCTTTTTCTCTTCTTCTTCTGGGACCCCTGTCATTCGTATATTGGTGCATTTAATATTGTCCCAGAAGTCTCTGAGACTGTCCTCAATTCTTTTCTTTTTTTTTATTCTGCTCTGCAAGAGATATTTTCACTATTTTATCATCCAGGTCACTTATCCGTTCTTCTGCCTCAGTTATTCCACTTTTTTTCCCTTCTAGAATATTTTTCATTTCATTTATTGTGTTGTTCATCACTGTTTGTTTGCTCTTTAGTTTTTCTAGGTCCTTGTTAACCGTTTCTTTTATTTTCTCCATTCTATTTCCAGGATTCTGGATCATCTTTATTAACATTATTCTGAATTCTTTCTCAGGTCGACTGCCTATTTTCTCTTTATTTGTTAGATCTGGTGGGTTTTTACCTTGCTCCTTCATCTGCTGTGTGTTTCTCTGTCTTCTCATTTTGCTTAACACTCTGTGTTTAGGGTCTCTTTTTCACAGGCTGTAGATTTGTAGCTTCCATTGATTTTGGCATCTGCCCCCGGTGGCTAAGCTCTTTCAGTGTGTTGTGTAGGCTTCCTGGTGGAGGGGACTAGTGCCTGTGTTCTGGTGGATGATGCTGGATCTTGTCTTCCTGATGGGCAGGTCCATGTCTAGTGGTGTGTTTTGGGGGGTCTGTGGCCTTATTATGATTTTAGGCAGCTTCTCTGCTAATGCGTGGGTTTGTGTTCCTGTCTTGCTAGTTGTTTGGCATGGGGTGTCCAGCAGTGGAGCTTGCTAGTCGTTGAGTGTAGCTGGGTCTTGTCGTTGAGATGGGGATTTCTGGGAGATTTTTGCCGTTTGATATTACATGGTCCCGGGAGGTGTCTTGTGGGCCAATGTCCTGAACTTGGCTCTCCCACCTCAGAGTTACAACCCTGATGCCTGGCTGGAGCACCAAAAGCCTGTCATCCACACGGCTCAGAATAAAAGGGAGAAAAAAAGAAAGAAAGAAGAAGATAAAATAAAATAATTATTTTTAACTATTAAAAAAATGAAAGGAAGAAAGAAGAGAGCAACCAAACCAAAAAACAAATCCACCAATGATAACAAGTGCTAAAAACTATACTAAAAAAACAAGAAAAGACAGACAGACAGAACCCTAGGACAAATGGTGGAAGCAAAGCTATACAGACCAAATCACACACAGAAGCATACACATACACACTCAGAAAAATAGAAAAAGGGGAAAAAATATATATATATTGTTCCTCCCAAATTCCACCTCCTCAATTTGGGATGATTCATTGTCTATTCTGGTATTCCACAGATTCAGGGTACATCAAGTTGATTATGGAGATTTAGTCCGCTGCTCCTGAGGCTGCTGTGAGAGATTTTCCTTTCTCTTCTTTGTTCGCACAGCTCCCAGGGCTTAGCTTTGAATTTGGCCCCGCCTCTGTGTGTAGGTCGACTGAGCGCATCTGTTTTTCACTCAGACAGCACGGGGTTAAAGGAGCCGCTGATTCGGTGACTCTGGCTCACTCAGGCCTTGGGGAGGGATGTGTACGTAATGCGGGGCGAGCCTGTGGCGACAGAGGCTGGCATGGCGTTGTTCCAGCCTGAGGGGCGCCGTGGGTTCTCCTGGGGAAGTTGTCCCTGGATCACGGGACCCTGGCAGTGCCTTACAACTTTCTTGAATGGTGAGCACTCTCATTCATGTCTGGTAGATGTGGAAACCTGACTCAGGCTCCTTACATAGGTAAGAAGCATGGATACAGAAGAGGAATGGGAGTAGTGTATCTGTAATAATTGGGACCATTTCTTGAACAGCTTCTCTGTGCCAGCCATTTTGCATACACCATTGCACTTAATCCCCACCATAACCCTATAAGGTACTTACTATAATGCCCATAATTCTGCAGATGAGTCATGCTAGACATAACTGGAATATACAACTTCTCAACGTCAGAGTTAAGTTGTTTGGCCTGGGTTTGGGCCGAGGTTTCTTTGTTATTATAGCCCAAACCCTTATCACAGTACTAGGGCTGAGGTGTGGGAGCAGTCTGAAGGATCAAGGACTGCTTGTGTAAAGGATTGGAAGTAACAGGCAACTGAGGGAATCCCAGGTGAGCATATCCCCACTCCTCACCTCAGAGTGATCAGAATTCTGGACGGATCTTAGGCTGAATCTTACCTGCAGGCCAATTGCACCTATTCCATGGTTACTGGGAGTTAATATTTATGACATTTAGAAGTTTAATAGCCTGGATGTTATAAAAAGTGTTTCACTTTCTTTTTACCATATATTCTCAGTTGATGATGGAGAGGATATTTTGCACAGACTTTCCTGCTATATGCAGCCTGTGTTGTTCTGGTCCTTAGTGATCTTGGATAGGGACCCAAAACATTGTTATGAAGAAATACTCCTGGATGAGTCTTATGTAGCCATCAGGGCCAATGTGATGCCATTACCTAAGCGACCACAGAAGCAAAGCATTGGATAGGCAATTAATGGAGAAAAGGGAACTCTCTTGCACTCTTGGTGGGAATGTAAATTGATACAGCCACTATGGAAAACAGTGCGGAGGTTCCTTAAAAACTAAAAATAGAACTATCATGTGACCCAGCAATCCCACTACTGGGCATATACCCTGAGAAAACCATAGTTTAAAAGGAGACATGTACCACAATGTTCATTGCAGCACTATTTACAATAGCCCGGAGATGGAAACAACCTAAGTGTCCATCATCAGATGAATGGATAAAGAAGATGTGGCACATATATACAATGGAATATTAGCCATAAAAAGAAACGAAATTGAGTTATTTGTAATGAGGTGGATGGACCTAGAGTCTGTCATACAGAATGAAGTAAGTCAGAAAGAGAAAAACAAATACCACATGTTAATACATATATATGGAATCTTAAAAAAATGGGTCTGATTTACCTAGGGGCAGGACAGGAATAAAGACGCAGACATAGATATTGTACGTGAGGACATGGGGTGGGGGAAGCATAAGCTGGGACGAAGTGAGCGAGTGGCATGGACATATATACACTACCAAATGTAAAATAGATAGCTAGTGGAAAGCAGCTGCTTCGCACAGGGAGATCAGCTCGGTGCTTTGTGACCACCTAGAGGGTTGGAATAGGGAGTGTTGGAGGGAGATGCAAGTGGGAGGGTATATGGTGATATATCTATACATATAGCTGATTTATTTTGTTATACAGCAGAAACTAACACAACATTGTAAAGCAATTATACTCCAATAAAGATGTTTAAAAAAATGTGTTATGCATTGCACAAAAGGCAGTAGGGAGAAATTGAGAGTCTTTCAAGCTAAAAGTAAAGTTATGGAGTTTTAAATAGGTGAGTGAATCATATCTGACTCTCACTTTTCTTTACTAAAAGTAAAGTTATGGAGTTTTAAACAGACGAGTGAATCATATCTGACTCTTAAACTTTTCTCTGTTCATGAAGTAGGGAATTATTTGGTTTAGGGGTGCCTAATAATAAGACATAGTATTGATTAGGATTTTTTTGCAGTAGTTCAGGTATATAAGAATGAGGTAGATTATGATGCTATTACAAATACCTCTCAAATCTCAGTGTCTTTAAACAATATACAAGTGTTTTTATACTCACATTATATGTCCACTTTTAGTGGGAACAGTGATATTTCCCACTTTGTTCTCACTCAAGGTCCTTTGCTGAGAGAACCTCACTAGTGTAACTTTGCAGGTCACTGTGTTAGGAAGAAAAGAAATGTGATACATAATGTCCCCTCTCTGAAAGACTTTTCTCCAGAAGTGGCACAAATCACTTTTGCTCATATTTCATTGGAAATTAGTTTGTGTGACCATCCTTAATTTTAAGTGGCTACTGAGGTACAATTCTATCAGGTTCAGGATGTAGGAGAGTGAAATGTATTTAGTGGACAGAACTTTCATCTACTAGTCAGGCAATAGAGGATGATATCTTGTGTAGCTGATTATTTAGGTGTTTCAACACTGTTGATAATATTTTTTTCCTCCATACATCGCTTTCAGCTGTCCTCTACTGTGTCCTCTTTTCAATCTCTGAATTACTTCTTTGGTGGTTTCATTTTTTTAATTTAAATGTAATTGACATATATCATTGTGTAAGTTTAAGGTGTACAATATGTTTGATTTGACACATTTCTATATTGCAATATTGTACATACATTTATATATTGAAATATATGATTACAATTGTATGCTGTTATCTAACACTTCTTTCCCATAATATAATTATCATTCCCTTTTTGATGTGGGGACTTAGGATCTATTCTTTAAAAGTGTGCAGCCAAGATGGCAGCTAGGAGGACCCTGAGCTCACCTCCTCCTATGAACACACCAAAATTACAACTATTTACAGAGCAAGGATTAATGATTAAGCCTGGAATCTAGCAGAAAAGATCTAAAACTAAAGATATAAAGAAGGAACCACTGTGAGATGGGAGGAGGGTAGGGGTTGTGGTATAGTCAAGACCCACAAATGAGAGGATAATTAAAATTACAAATGTTCTCCCCAAGGATTGAGGGGTCTGAGCTCCACATTGAGTACCCCAGCCCAGGGGCCTTGCACCAGGAAGATGAACGCCCAGGACATTTGCATTTGAAGGCCAGTGGAGCTTACTTTTGGAAGATCCACAGGGTTATGGCAAAAAGAGACTCCACTCTTAAAGCGCACACACAAAATCTCACATGCTTCAGGAGCCAGAGAAGAAGCAGTAATTTGAAAGATCCTGAATCAGTCCCACCTGCTGATCTTGGAAAGCCTCCCAGAGAGGCAGCAGGTCACCCTGGGGACATAGACACTGGCAGCAGCCAATTTTGGGAGCTCGTTGTACCACAGGAATGCTGGGACTAGCAAGGGCCATTTTGAGCTCCTTTAGCTTATTAGCACTGGAGCCTGGCCCCACCTACCAGCTTGTTTGCATCAGTACTGGGATGCCTCAGACCAAGCAACTAGCCAGGAGGGAACACAGCCTCACTCACCTGCAGGCCTGCTTCCTTAAGATCCTCTGATCCCTCAGCTGAATGGGACATGGTACTGTTCATCTGGGAGCTCAGAACCTAGCCCTGCACACCAACACTAGCCCTGAGACCAGTCTCAGCCATTAGTGGGCAGGCACCAGACCCAGGATACCCTGAGCCAAGGCCCAATCCAGCAGCAGGTCAATACCAACTCTGGGACACCTTGAGCCCCTCAGCCAGCTGCCCTGCTATCTGACCCCACCCATCAGAGGACCAATACAAGCTTTGGGACACCACAGACCCCTCAGCCAGCTGTGTCAACAACTGGCAACACCCAACAGCATGACAACACCAGCTTTGGGACTTCAGAATCCAAAAGACAGAGACCCTGGGACATGACTCAGCCCACCAGTAGGAAAGTGCTATCCTCAGGACCCCCTAGGCTGCCCACCAACAGGCTGACACTAGCTCCAAGATACCCTGGCCCAATTCAGACATCCGGAGATCAAGACCCATCCACCTGTGGAATGATATCAGCTTTGGGACACCCCAGATCATGCAGCCAGCCATGTCAGGAAGCAGACACACCCACTAAGAGGCCAGCCTTAGGTCCAGGATCCCCAGTCCCACAACCACCCAATCCAGAACCCAGCTGTGCTCACCTGTGGACAAGCATTAGCCCTGGAGTTTCCCAGGGCTCCCCAGCAGCTGCCTTATGATCTGAGTCTTCCTGCCAGTGGCCAGCAGCCTTTGCACAATTCAGGGCCTGACAACCAACCAGACCAGGGGCCAACCATGCATACCAGAGTGCCCACAATAGTCCTCCCACTACAACAGAATGGCCCACACGGCCCACATAGAGAACCCTTAGAGCATAAAATTCTGATGACCAGAAGGGAGTGCACTGCTAAGATACATAGGATGTTTCCTAAAAAAAGGCCACTTCTCCAATATCAGAAAAGTAACCAACCTACTGAATACATAGACATAAAAACAGCAAATTTAGAAAAAAGAGACAACAGAGTAATATGATCCAAATGAAGGAAAAAGATAAAACCCCAGTAGAAGAACTAAGTGAAGTGGAGATAATCAATCTGCCTCATAAAGAGTTCAAGCTAGTGATTATAAAGATGCTGAAAAAACTCAGGAGTAGAATGGAGGAATGCAGTGAAAGTTCAATAAAAAATTAGAATATATAAAGAAGGACAAAACAGAGCTGAAAAATACAATAACTGCAATAAAAAATATGCTAGGAGGAATCAACAGTAGATTAGATGATAGGACTGTATTAGTGAACTGAGAAAAAACAGTGGAAATCACTCAAGCTGAAGAGAAAGAAAAAGAAAAAAAAAGAATTTTAAAAATGAGGATGGTTTAACAGACCTTTGGGACAATATCAAGCATACTAACATTTGCATTATAGGGGTCCCAGAATGAGAACAGAGAAAGAAAGGGGCACGAAGCATTTGAAGACAAGTAGCTGAAAATTTCCCTAACCTGAGAAAGGAAACAGACATCAACGTCCAGGAAGCACAGAGAGTCAACCCAAAGAGGACCACACATTAAAATGGAATAAATAAAAGTTAAAGAGATAATATTAAAAGCAGCAAGAGGAAAAGCATGTTATCCCATAAAGCTCTCACCTGTCTTTTCAGGAAAATTCTGGAGACCAGAAGGGAATGGCACAATATATTTAAAGTGATCAAAGGGAAAAACCTACAAGCTAGAACACTCTACCCAGCAAGGCTATCATTCACATTTGAAGGAAAGATCAAAAGTTTTACAGACAAGAAAAACTGAAAGAGTTCAGCACCACAAAACCAGCTTTACAAGAAATTTTAGAGGCTTCTCTAAGCAAAAAAGAAAAGGCCACAACTAGAAATATGAAAATTACAAAAGGACAAAGCTCATTGCTAAAGGCAAATATACAATAAAGGTAGTAAATTAGCTAGTAGGCAGGTAAAACACAAAAGTAGTAAAATCATCTATTGATATTCACAATAAGTAAAGATGCACAAAACGAAAAATGTAAAATATGTCCAAAATAGTAAAATGCAGAGTTGTTAAAATGTGTTTGATCTTAAGAGATCACCAACTTAGAATAATGATATATAGCTATATGTAAACCCCATGGTAACCATAAACCAAAAATCTATAATAGACACACACACAAAAAAGAGAGAAAGGAACAAACAAAACACTAAAGATAGTCATCAAATCACAAGGGAAGAGAGTAAAAGAAGAAAGGAACAAGAAGGAACTGCAGAAACAACCCCAAAACAGTTAACAAGGTGACAATAAGTACATAACTATAAATACTTTAAGTGTACATGGACTAAATGCTCCCATCAAAAAACATAGAATGGTTGAACTGATTAAAATATATATATGCTGCCTACAAGAGACTCCCTTCAGATCTAAGGACAGACATGGACTGAAAGTGAAGGGATGGAAAAAGTACTCCATGCAAATAGAAACAAAAAGAAAGCTGGTGTAGCAATAATATCAGACAAAATAGACCTCAAAACAAAGGCTGTAACAAGAGACAAAGATGGACATAACATAATCATCAAGGGATCAATCCAAGAAGAAGATATATATGCACCTAACTTAGGTGCACCTAAATACGTAAAGCAAATATTAACAGACATAAAGGGATAAAATGACAGTAACACAACAGCAGTAGGGAACTTTAACACATTAAGCACACATTGGACCAAATGAAATCAATAGATATATAGAGAACGTTCCATCCAAAAACAGTAGAATACACATTCTTTTCAAATGTACATGGAACATTCTCCAGGATAGATCACATGCTAGGCCACAAAAAAGCCTCAGTAAGTTTAAGAAGTTTGAAATCATATCAAGCGTCTTTTTAGGCCACAACACTATGAGAATAGAAATCAACAACAAGAAAAAAAAAAGCTACAAAAGCACAAACACATGGAGGTTAGACAATATGTTACTAAACAAAGATTGATCACTGAAGAAATCCAAGAGGAAATCAAGAACACTTGGAGACAAATGAAAACAAAACACAACCATCCAAAATCTATGAGACACTGCAAAAGCCGTTGTAAAAGGGAAGTTTACAGCAATACAACCTTAGCTCAGGAAACAAGAAACATCTCAGATATACTACACAATCTAACCTTACATGTAAAGGAATTAGAAAAAAGAAGACAAACAAAATCCAAAGTTAGTAGAAGGAAAGAAATCATAAAGATCAGAGCAGAAATAAATGAAATAGAGACTTAAAAAAGTGATAGAGAAGATCAATGCAACTAAGAGCTGGTTGTTTGAAAAGATAAACAAAATTGATAAACTTTTATCCAGACTCATCAAGAAAAAAAGAGAGAGACTAAATTAATAAAATCAGAAATGAAAGAGAAGATATTGCAACAATACCACAGAAATACAAACGATCATAAGAAATTACCATGAAAATTATATGGCAATAAAATGGACAACCAAGAAAAAATGGACAAATTCATAGAAATGTACAGTCTCCCAAGATTGACCTGGAATAAATAGAAAATATGAACAAAACAAGTACCAGTAATGAAATTAAATCAGTAATAAAACCATTACCAACAAACCAAAGTCCAGGGACAGATGGCTTCACAGATGAATTCTATGGAACATTTAGAGAAGAGTTAACACTGATCCTTCTCAAACTATTCCAAAAAATTCCTGGGGGAAATGTGAGAAATGCTTATGATCTAATTCTACAAGGGCAGCATCACCCTGATACCAAAACCAGACAGAGATATGACCAAAAAAATAAAATAAAATTACAGGCCAATGTCTCTGATAAACATAGATGTAAAAATCCTCAACAAAATATTAGCAAATTGAATTCAACAGTACATTAAAAGGACAATACACCATTATCAAGTAGGATATATCCCAGGGATGCAAGTGTGGTTTCAAATCCGCATATAAATCAATGTGATACACCAGATTAACAAATTGAAGCCTGAAAACCATATGATTAGCTCAATAGAGGTAGAAAAAGCTTTTGAAAAAATTCAACATTCAAAGGGGGTAAGGAGGGAAAAGATCTCAACATAATAAAGGTCATATATGTCAAACCCACAGCTAACATCATACTCAATGGTAAGAAGCTGAAATCATTTCCTCTAAGATCTGGAGCATTAAAAGTATGCCCTATGTTTTTTCAACACAGTATTGGAAGTCTTAGCCACAGCAATCAGACAAAAAAAGAATAAAATGAATCCGAATTGGAAAGGAAGAAGTAGAACTGTCACTGTTTGCCAATGACATGATACTATACATAGAAAATCATTAAGATACCACCAAAACCTACTAGAAGTCATCAATGAATTTGGTAAATTTGCAGGACCGAAAAGTAATATACAGAAATCTCTTGCATTTCTATACACTAACAACAAACTATCAGAAAGAGGAATTAGGAAAACAACCCTACTTACAATCACATCTAAAAGAATAAAATACCTAGGAATAAATCTAACTGCAGAGATAAAAGACTTGTTCTTGGAAAACTATTATACACTGATGTGATAAGTTGAAGACGACACAGACAGATGGAAAGATATACTGTGTTTATTCACTGGAAGAATTAATATGTTAAAATGGCCATACTACCCAAGGCATTCTACAGATTAAATGTAATCCCAATCAAAATAGCAATTTTCACAGAATTAGAACAGATAATTCTAAAATTTGTATGGAAACACAAAAGACCCTAAGAGTCAAAACAATCTTGAGAAAGAAGAACAAAGTTGGAGGAATCATGCGCCATGATTTCAAACTATACTACAAAGCTACAGTAATCAAAACCATATGGTACTGGCACAAAATCAGACACTTAGATCAATGAAACAGAATAGAAAGCACAGAAATGAACCCACACTTATATGGGCAATTAATCTATGACAAAGGAGGCAGGAATTTAAAATGGGGGAAAGACTGCCTGTTCAATAAATTGTGTTGGCAAAATTGGACAACTACAACTACATACAAAAGAATCAAACTGGACAACTCTCTCACACCATGCATAAAAATAAATTGAATAAAAACTTAAATGTAAGACCTCAAACCATAAAATTTCTAGAAGAAAACATATGCAATATACGCTTTGATATTAGTCTTAGTATTTTTTGGATGCATCTCTTCAGGCAAAGGAAACAAAAGTAAAAATAAATACATGGGACTACATCAAACGAAAAAGCTCTTGCACAGTGAAGTAAACTATAAACAAAAATGAAAATCCTGCCAATTGAATGGGAGAAGATATTTGCAAACAATATATCTGATAAGGGGTTAATATCTAAAGTATAAGAACTCATATAATTCAACATTTTAAAAAAACTTGATTGAAAATATGTAGAGGATCTAAATAGACATTTTCCGAAGAAGACATACGAATGGCCTACATGGCACATGAAAAAATACTCAACATCAGTAATCATCAAGAAATGCAAATGAAAACCACAGTCAGATATCATGTCACACCTGTCAGAATGGCTATTATCAGATGAATGGATAAAGAAGATGTGGCACATATATACAATGGAATATTACTCAGCCATAAGAAGAAATGAAATTGAGTTATTTGTAGTGAGGTGGATGGACCTAGAGACTGTCATACAGAGTGAAGTGAGTCAGAAGGAGAAAAACAAATACCATATGCTAACACATATATATGGAATCTAAAGGGAAAAAAATGGTTCTGAAGAACCTAAGGTCAGGACAGGACTAAAGATGCAGACATAGAGAATGGACTTGAGGACATGAGGAGGGGGAAGGGTAAGCTGGGACGAAGTGAGAGAGTGGCATTGACATATATACACTACCAAATGTAAAATAGTTAGCTAGTGTGAAGCAGCTGCATAGCACAGGGAGATCAGCTCAGTGCTTTGTGTCCAACTAGAGGGGTGGGATAGAGAGAGTGGGAAGGAGACGCAAAAGGGAAGAGATATGCGGATATATGTATACATATAGCTGATTCACTTTGTTATACAGCAGAAACTAACACACAATTATAAAGCAATTATACTCCAATAAAGATGTTAAAAAAAGTAAAAAAAAAAAAAAAAGAATGGCTTTTATCAAAAAGACAAGAAAAAGTCTTGGTGAGGATGTGGATAGAAGGTACCTCTGTGCACTGTTGGTGGGAATGTTCATTAGTGCAGCCACTATGGAGATTCCTCAGAAAAGTTCAAAATAGACCTACCATATAACCCAGTAATTCCATTCCTGCATATTTATCTGAAAAAAACAAAAACACTAATTAGAAAAGATATATTCACCTCTATGTTCATTGCAGCATTATTCACAATAGCCAAGATATGGACGCAACCCAAGTGCCCATCAATAGATGAATAGATAAAGAGAATTATATATATATATATATATGAATATTACTCAGCCATAAAAAATAATAAAATCTTCCCATTTGAGACAACACAAATGGACCTAGAACGTATTATGTTAAGTGAAATAAGTCAGATAAACACAAATACTGTATGATTTCATTTATATGTGCAATCTAAAATCAAAACAAGTGAACAAACATAAACAGTTATAGATACAGAGAAAAAACAAAACAGGTGTTTTCCTGAGAGGATGGGTGGTAGGAGAAAAGAAATGGGTGAAGGAGATAAAGAGGTACAAACTTCCAGTTGCAAAATAAGGTCACCAGTATGAAATGTATCATGTGGGGAATATAGTCAATAATTATGTAATATGTTTTAATGGTGACCAATGCTATGTAGACTTATCTTGGTGATCATTTTGAAATGTATAGAAATTTTGAATCACTATATCTTGTAACAGAAACTATCACAGTGTTGTCGGTCAATTATACTTCAAATAAAACCTCATGGGAAAAGCGATCAGAATTTTGGTTATCGGAAGGCAGTCAGAAGGGTACAGCCTTCCAGTTTTAAGTTAACTAAGTACTAGGGATATAATGTACAACATGATAAATATAATTAACACTGGTCTAGGTTATATATGAAAGTTTTTAAGGGAATAACTCCTAAGAGTACTCATCACAGGGAATTCTATTTCTTTAATTTTTGTCTATATGAGATGATGTATGTTCACTAAACTTATTGTGATAATCATTTCAGGATGTATTAAGTCAAATCATTATGCTGTACACCTTAAACTTATACAGTGTTGTATGTCACTTATATCTCAATAAAACTGGAAGAAAGAAAAAAACAAAACAAGACGAAAACAAAGAAAAAATAGCAATGGAGTTGTAGAGACTTTCCCATAAGAATAGACGTTGCTGGAATTCATCACTATTAGACCTGCCTTACAAAAACAGGCTGAAACGAGTTCTTCAAGTTGAAATTGAAGGATCCTAGCCAGTATCGTGAAAACATGAAAATATAAAACACACTGGTAAAGGTAAGTATTTAGTTAACTTCAGATATCCTAAACTGTAATGTCGTGGTGTGTTAATCACTTAATTCTAGGATAAGTGTTAAAGTACAAAGGTATTAAAAATAGCTATAGTTAAAATAATTTGTCAATGGATACAAAATATAAAAAGGTATAAATTGTGACATTAAAAACAAAATATGGGAGGGGAGAAGAGTGTAACGTTTTTGTATATGATGGAAGCAACTTATTATCAGCTTAAAAGAGATTATTATAATTATAAGGTGTTTGATATATGCGTCAAGGTAATCACAAAGCAAAGTATAGTAGATACACAAAAGTTAAAGGGAAATAAATCAAAATTGTATTATGCAAAATTATCAATTTGAAAAGGAAGACAGCAAGAGTGGAAGAATGGAACTATAAAGCAAGAAAACAAGATGGCATTAGTAAACCCTTACATATAAAATAATAACTTTAAATGTAAATAAATTAAATGCTTAAATTAAAAGGCATAGCATGCTGTCATACAGAGTGAAGTAAGTCAGAAAGAAAAAGACAAATACCGTATGCTAACACATATATATGGAATTTAAGAAAAAAAAATGTCATGAAGAACCTAGGGGTAAGGCACGAATAAAGACGCAGACCTCCTAGAGAACGGACTTGAGGTTATGGGGAGGGGGAAGGGTGAGCTGTGACAGGGCGAGAGAGAGTCATGGACATATACACACTAACAAACATAGGAAGGTAGATAGCTAGTTGGAAGCAGCCGCATGGCACAGGGATATTGGCTTGGTGCTTTGTGACAGCCTGGAGGGGTGGGATAGGGAGGGTGGGAGGGAGGGAGATGCAAGAGGGAAGAGATATGGGAACATATGTATATGTATAACTGATTCACTTTGTTATAAAGCAGAAACTAACACACCATTGTAAAGCAATTATACCCCAATAAAGATGTTAAAAAAAAAAAAAAAGGCATAGCATGGTTGAATGGGAAAAAAAGGCCCGAGTCCACTGCCTTTGAGAGACTCATGTAAGCTTTAAAGGCACACATACTCTGAACGTGAAGGGATGAAAAAAGATATTCCATGCAAAAAGAAACCAAAAGAGAGAAGGGATAGCTATACTTTTATCAGAAAAAATAGACTTTAAGTAAAATACTGTAACAAAAAACAAAGTTTGTTATATACATTAAGTCCCCTACACATGAAATGTCAAGTTGCAAACTTTCAAAGATGTGAACGTGTGTTCCATCAACATCAGGTGTGAGTGAAATTGCAGTTTGCCCTCCATCTCCTATTGCTGATGATCCTTCAGCTTTACCATCTCCCACCTTGCCTCCCTCCTCCAGTCAGTAACTCTTCTTGCCTGTTCACTAAATGCCAGGCCCTGTATGCCAGCTGTTGTACTGTACTACTGTACTTTTCAAGGTACTGTACTGTAAGATTAAAACTGGTTTATTTATCTTTTGTGTTTGTGTTTTTATTTGTGTGAAAATTATTATAAACCTATTACAGTACAGTACTATATAGCGGATTGTGTTAGTTGGGTACCTAGGCTAACTTTGTTGGGCTTATGAACAAATTGGACTTACAAATGCACCCTCATAATGGAACTCATTCATATGTAGGGGACTTACTGTAATGATAAAAGGGTCAATTCATCAAAATAAAATAACAACTGCAAACACATATGCACCAAAATTTGGAACACTTAAGTATATTAAGGAAATACTTGGGAATTCCCTAGTAGTTCAGTGGTTAGGACTTGACACTCTCACTGATGGGGCTCTAGTAGGGGAACTAAGAACTGAGATCCTGCAAGCTGCACCACAGCGTGACCAAAAAAAAAAAAAAGAAAAAGAAAAAAAAAGAAAAGAAAAAAAGGAAAGATATACCACCACCTAAGAAGGGGGAACTAGACAATGATACAATAATAGTAGGGAACTTCAATACTCCACTTTCAAGAATAGATAAATCATCCATACAGAAAATCAATAAATAAACATGGTACTTGAACTATACTTTAGACCAAATGGACTTTACATAAATATAGACAATATAACATCCAATAGTACCACAACACACATTCAAGCACACACAGAAAATTCTCCAAAATAGATATGTTAGGTCACAAAACAGGCTTAGCAAACTGAAAAAGATTAAAATCATACCAAGCATCTTTTTTTACCACAATGCTATGAAATCAGAATTCAATAACCAGAGGAAAACTGAAAAAATCACAAATATGGGGAATCAACACACTCCTGATCACCCAACGAGTAAAATCACAAACCTATAGGGAAATCAAAAAATATCTTCAAACAAATACAAATGGACAAACACACCAAAACTCATAAGATAAAGCAAAAAACATTCCGAAAGAAACATTTATAGTGATAACTACATATACAAGAAAATAGAAATAACTCAAAAAGCAATCTAACTTTTAAAAAAAATTTATTGGAGTATAGTTGATTTACAATGTGTTAGTTTCAGGTGTACAGCAAAGTGAATCACTTATACATATACATATATCCACTCTTTTTTAGATTATTTTCTCATATAGGCCATTACAGAGTACTGAGTAGAGTTCTCTGTTCTATACAGTAGGTCCTTATTAGTTATCTATTTCCTATATAGTAGTGTGTATATGTCAATCTCAATCTTCCAATTTATCCCTTCCCCACCCCTTACACCCTGGCAAACATAAGTTTATTTTCTACATCTGTAACTCTATTTCTATTTTATAGATAAGTTCATTTGCACCCTTTATATTTTTTAGATTCCACATACAAATTATATCATATGATATTTGTCTTTCTCTGTCTGACTTATTTCATTCAGTATGACAATATCTAGGTTCATCCATGTTGCTGCAAATGACATTATTTCATTCCTTTTTATGGCTGAGTAATATTCCATTGTATATATGTACCACATCATCTTTATCCATTCCTCTGTTGATAGGCATTTAGGTTGTTTCCATGTCATCATTACTGTAAATAATGCTGCAAAGAATATTGGAGGGTATATAACTTTTTGAAACATGTTTTTTTCCAGATATATGCCCAGGAGTGAGAATGCTGAATCATTCCGTAGCTCTAGTTTTAGTTTTTAAAGAACCTCCATACTGTTCTCCATACTGGCTGTACAAGTATACATTCCTACGAACAGAGTAGGAGGGTTCCCTTTCCTCCACTCCTTCTCCAGGATTTATTGTTTGTAGAATTTTGATGATGGCCATTCTGGTTAGCATGGAGGTGATACCTCATTGCAGTTTTGATTTGCACTTCTCTAATAATTAGTGATGTTAAGCATATTTTCATGTGCTTTTTGGCCCCTGTAAGTCTTCTTTGGAGAAATGTCTATTTAGAGCTTCCACCATTTTTTGATTGGGTATTTTTTTTCTTCATATTGAGCTGCATGAGTTGTTCGTATATTTTGGAGATTAATCCTTTGCTGGTTACTTTGTTTAAAAATAATTTCTCCCATTCTGATGGCTGTTTTTTGTCTTGTTTATGGATTCCTTTGATATGCAAAAGCTTTTAAGTTTCATTAGGTCATATTTATTTATTTTCGTTTTAATTTCCATTTCTCTAGGAGGTGGGTCAAACAGGATCTGGTTGTGACTTACGTCATAGAGTGTTCTGCCTATGTTTACCTCTAAGAGTTTTATAGTGTCTGGCCTTACATTTAGGTCTTTAATCCACTTTGAGTTTATTTTTGTATATGGTGTTAGGGAGTGTCCTAATTTCATTCTTTTCCATACAGCTGTCCAGTTTTCCCAGCACCACTTATTGAAGAGGCTGTCTTTTCTCCATTGTATATTATTGCCCCCTTTATCAAAGACAAGGTGACCATATGTGCATGGGTTTATCTCTGGGCTTTCTATTCTGTTCCATTGATCTATATTTCTGTTCTCATGACAGTACCATACTGTGTTGATTATTGTAGCTTTGTAGCATAGTCTGAAGTCCAGGAGCCTGATTCCTCCAGCTCCATTTTTCTTTCTCAAGATTGCTTTGGCTATTCGGGGTCTCAGGTGTCTCCATGCAAATTGTGAAATTTTCGGTTCTACTTCTGTGAAAAATGCTATTGGTAGTTTGATAGGGATTGCATTGAATCTGTAGATTGCTTTGGGTAATAGAGTCATTTTCACAGTGTTGATTCTTCCAATCCAAGAACATAGTATATCTCTCCATCTGTTTGCATCATCTTTAATTTACTTCATCAGTATCTTATTGTTTTCTGCATACAGGTCTTTTTTCTCCTTAGGTAAGTTTATTCCTAGGTATTTTATTCTTTTTGTTGCAATGGTAAATGGGAGTGTTTCCTTAATTTCTCTTTCAGATTTTTCATCAATAGTGTACATGAATGCAAGAGATTTTTGTTCATTAATTTTGTATCCTGCTACTTTACCAAATTCATTGATTAGCTCTAGTAGTTGTCTGGTAGAATCTTTAGGATTCTCTATGTATAGTATCATGTCATCTGCAAACAGTGACAGCTTTACTTCTTCTTTTCCAATTTGGATTCCTTTTATTTCTTTTTCTTCTCTAATTGCTGTGGCTAAAACTTCCAAAACTATGTTGAATAATAATGGTGAGAGTGGGCAACCTTGTCTTGTTCCTGATCTTAGAGGAAATGGTTTCAGTTTTCCACCATTGAGAACAATGTCAGTTCTGGGTTTGTCATATATGGCCTTTATTATGTTGAAGTAAGTTCACTCTGGGGCTACTATCTGGAGGGTTTTTATCATAAATGGGTGTTGAATTTTTTCGAAAGATTCTTCTGCATCTATTGAGATGGTCGAATATTTTTTCTCCTTCAACTTGTTAATATGGGTTATCATGTTGATTGATTTGTGTATATTGAAGAATCCTTGCATTCCTCGAGTAAACCCCACTTGATCATGGTGTATGATCCTTTTAATGTGCTGTTGGATTCTGTTTGCTCGTATTTTGTTGAGGACTTTTGTATCTATGTTCAACAGTGATATAGGCCTGTAGTTTTCTTTCTTTGTGACATCTTTGTCTGGTTTTGGTATCAGGGTGATGGTAGCCTTGTAGAATTAGTTTGGGAGTGTTCCTCCCTCTGCTATATTTTGGAAGAGTTTGAGAAGGATACATGTTAGCTCTTCTCTAAATGTTTGATAGAATTCGCCTGTGAAGCCATCTGGTCCTGGGATTTTGTTTGTTGGAAGAGTTTTAATCAGAGTCTGAATTTCAGTGCTAGTGATTTGTATGTTTATACTTTCTACTTTTTCCTGGTTCAGTCTCGGAAGGTTGTGCTTTTCTAAGAATTTGTCCCTTTCTTCCAGGTTGTCCATTTTATTGCCATATAGTTGCTTGTAGTAATCTCTCATGATCATTTGTGTTTCTGCAGTGTCAGTTGTTACTTCCCCCTTTTCATTTCCAGTTCTATTGATTGGAGTCTTCTCCCTTTTTTTCTTGACGAGTCTGTCTAATGGTGTATCAATTTTGTTTATCTTCTCAAGAACCAGCTTTTAGTTTTATTGTTCTTTGCTATTGTTTCCTTTATTTCTTTTTCTTTTATTTCTGATCTTTATGATTACTTTCATTCTCCTAAATTTGTGGGTTTTTTGTCTTTCTTTCTCTAATTGCTTTAGGTGCAAGGATAGGTTTTTTATTTGAGATGTTTCTTCATTCTTGAGGTATAATTGTGTTGCTTTAAACTTCATCTTAGAACTGCTTTTGCTGCATCCCATAGCTTTTCGGTCATCGTGTTTTCATTGTCATTTGTTTCTCAGTATTTTTTGATTTTCTCTTTGATTTCTTCAGTGATCTCTTGGTTATTTAGTAGTGTATTGTTTAGCCTCCATGTGTATGTATTCTTTACAGATTTGTTCCTGTAATTGATATCTAGTCTCATAGCTTTGTGGTTGGAAAAGATACTTGATACAATTTCAATTTTCTTAAATTTACCAAGGCTTGATTTGTGGCCCAAGATATGATTTATCCTGGAGAATGTTCCATGAGCACGTGAGAAGAAAGTGTATTCTGTTGTTTTTGGATGGAATGTCCTATAAATATCAATTAAGTCCATTGTGTTTAATGTATCATTTAAAGCTTGTGTTGAGATGGAGATCTCTGGGAGAGCTTTTGCTGTTTGATATTACATGCAGCCCAGAGGTCTCTGGTGGACCAATGTCCTGAACTGAGCTCTCCCACCTCAGAGGCACAGGCCTGACATCTGGCTGGAGCACCAAGATCCTGACAGCCACATGGCTCCCAAGACTACAGTTTCTCCAAAAGTCCACTTCCTCAATTTTGGCATTATTCATTGTCTATTCAGGTATTCCAGAGATGAAGTGTACATCAAGTTGATTGTGGAGATTTAATTCACTGCTCCTGAGCATGCTGGGAGAAATTTCCCTTTCTCTTCTTTTTTCACACAGCTCCTGGGGTTCAGCTTTGGATTTGGCCCTGCCACTGAATGTAGATCACCTGAGGGCATCTGTTCTTTGCTCACAGGATGTGGTTAAAGTAGCAGCTGATTAGGGGTCTCTAGCTCACTCAGGTGTGGGATAGGGAGGCATACGGAATGCAGGGTGAGCCTGCAGAGGCAGAGACTGGCATGAAGTTGCAACAGTCTGAGGCTAGCCCTGTGTTCTCCCTGGGAATTTGTTCCTGTGTCAAGGGACCCTGGCAGTGGCAGGCTACACAGGCTCCTGGGAGGGGAGGTGTAGATAGTGACCTGTGCTTGCACACAGGCTTCTTGGTGGCTGCAGCAGCAGCCTTAGAATTTCATACCTGTCTCTGATGTCTGTGCTGATAGCTGTGACTCTTGCCCATCTCTGGAGCTCATTTACATGGTGGTCTGAATCTCCTCTCCTCACGCCCCCTGAAACAATGGTCTCTTGCCTCTTAGGCAGTTCCAGACATTTTCCTGGGCTCCCTCTGGGCTAGCTGTGGCACACTAGCCCCCTTCAGGCTGTGTTCATGCAGCCAACCCCAGTCCTTTCCCTGGGATCTGACCTCTAAATCCCGAGCCGCAGCTCCCAGCCCCCACCCGCCCCAGTGGGTGAACAGACAAGCCTCTCAGGCTGGTGAGTGCTGGTCGGCACCAATCCTCTGTGCAGGAATCTCTCCGTTTTGCCCTCAGCACCCCTGTTGCTGCACTCTCCTCCGTGGCTCCAAAGCTTCCCCCCCGCCACCACCCCCGTCTCCACTACTGCAGGGGCTTCCTAGTGTGTGGAATCTTTTCCTCTTTCATAGCTCCCTCCCAGAGGTGCAGGTCCCATCCGTATTCTTTTGTCTGTTTTTCTTTTTCCCTATCCAGGTACGTGGGGAGTTTATTGCTTTTTGGGAAGTCTGAGGACTTCCGTCAGCATTCAGTAGGTGTTCTGTAGGAGTTGTTCCACATATAGACGTATCTCTGATGTATTTGTGGGGAGGAAGGTTATCTCCACGTCTTACTCCTCCACCATCTTGAAGGTCTCTACATCGTTTTGTTTTGTGTATCCCTTAACTACTTATCTTGGATATAGGTGATTTTACTACCTTTTATCTTTTAACCTTCCTACTAGCTTTACACATGGTTGATTTACTACATTTATGTAAATTTGCCTTTGACAATGAGTGTTTTCCTTTTGTAATTTTCATATTTCTTGTTGTAACCTTTTCTTTTTAAGTTAGTCACTTTACCTTTCCTTATAAAGTTGGTTTGTTGGTGCTGAACTCTTTCAGGTTTTGCTTGCCTATAAAACTTTTGATTTTTCAATCAAATCTGAATGAAAGCCTTGCTGGGTAGAGTATTCTTTGTTGTAGGTTTTTCCCTTTTGTCACTTTAAATATGTCATGCCATTCTGTTCTGGCCTCCAGAGTTCTGCTGAAAAGTCAGCTGATATCCTTAGGCGAGTTTTCTTGTATGTACACTGTTGCTTTTCCCTTGCCGCTTTTAGTATTCTCTCTTTATGTTTAATTTTTTGCCTTTTTAATTACAGCCTGTCTTTGTGTGGTTCTCTTTGGGTTGATCCTGTTTGCTTCCTGTACTTGGATGTCTATTTCCTTTCTCAGATTAGAGAAATTTTAAGCTATTTTGTCTTGAAATAAGTTATCTGGCCCTTTCTCTCACTCTTTTCCTTCTGGGACCCCTGTGATGTGAGTGTTGGTATGCTTAATGTTGTCCCAGGGGTCTCTTAAACTGTCTTCATTTCTTCTTTTTCTTTTTTCTGCTTAGCTTCAGTGATTTCCACTTCTTTCTTTCAGTTCATCAATCTGTTGTTGATTCCTTGTACTGTATTTTTTATTCCAGTTATTGCATTATTGATTTCTGTTTGGTTCTTCTTTATATTTTCTAACTCTTTGTAAAAAAAAAAAAACTTCTAAATTCTCACTCTTTTCATCCCATCTTCTCCTGAGTTCTTTGAGTATCTTTATGATAATTAGCTTGAACTATTTTTGGGTAGATTGCTTATCTCTATTTCACTTAGTTCTTCTGAGATTTTATCTTGTTCCTTCATTTGGAACGTATTCCTCTGTCACCTCATTTTGCCTAATTTACTGTTTTTATTTCTATGTATTTGATAGGTTGAGTGTTATGTTTCCTGACCTTGGAGAAGTGACCTTTTGTAGGAGATGTCCTATGGGTACCAACAGTGCACTACCTCTGGTCACCTATATGCTCTAGGATTGTCCCCTATATGGGTTTTGTGGGTCCTTATGTTGTAGCTGGCTGACTAATGTGGGAAGTCTGGTAGGAGTAGGAGTGACTCATCCTTGGTCCAATGGGTTGCCAAGTCCTGCCTTGTGCAGAGGCTGCTGGCCACTGGTGTGTGGGACCAGATCATGAGGTAGCTGGCTGCTGAGCTCCAGGGGTTCTGGAGCTAATGCTGGCCCACTGGTGGGTAGAGCTGTGTTCTGGGGTAGGTGATTTCCGGGCCTAAGGTCCCAGATCTAGTGATGGCCTGCTAGAGGGCTGGGTTGGCTCCTTACATTGTTGGTTGCAGTGTCTGGGGTATCCCAAAGCTGGTTTCAGCCTGCTGGTAAGTGGGTCTGGATCCCAGTATGGCTGTCTGAGGGGTTCAATGTGTCTCAGAGCTGGTGTCAGCCAGCTGGTGGCAGGGTTAGAGCCCAGGATGTCCTGGGTCTGGTTCCCACCTGCTTGTGGGTGGACTGGCTCCTGACAATGCAGGCTGTGGGGTTTCAGTGGTCCTGGGGCTGAAGTCCCCCTGCTAGTGGGTGGTGGCAGGGTCCAGGACATTACACAGCTGTTGCCTACCCAGCAGTGGATGAGACTGAGTCCTGAGGCTAGTGTTGGCCCATGGGTTGGTAGAGTTGGGTCTTGGGGTCTCTAGCTGTAGGACCCTGTGAGTACCAAAGTTGGTTTGTTGATCTGCTGGTGGACAGGGTCAGAGCCCAGGGAGTCCTAAGGCTCATGCCAACACACTGGTGGGTGAGTCTGGTTCCAGGGGTAGTTATTACCCACTAGTGGGTGGCCCTGGATCCCAGGGTCTCTAGTTACAGGGCCCTGTGGGTCCTGAGGCTGGTGCCAATGCACTGGTATGCAGGGCCAGCTCATGATCCCTCTGGTGGACAGGGCCAGACTGGGGACCCAGGGCATCTTAAGGCAGCCAGCCTGCTGGTGGTTGGGGCTGCATACTCAACTAGCTAGCTGCTTGGGCTGAAGCATCCCAGTACTAGTGCTGACAGGCTGATTGGTGCTAATAAGCTAGAGGGAGGATTCCAAAATGGTGCTTGCCAGCACCAGTGTCCTCATGGTAAAACAAACTCCCAAACATGATGGCTGGAAGCATCTATGTACCCAGGATGAGCTCCATTTTCTTCCTGCCTCTCTGGAAGACTCTCTAAGATCAGCAGGTACATCTGACCCAGGGTCCTTTCAACTTACTGCTTCTTCCCTGGGTCCCGGAGCATGTGAGATTTTGTGTGTGCCCTTTAAGATTGGAGTCTATATTTCCTACAGTCCTCTGGCTTTCCCCAAAATAAGCCCTTCTGGCCCTCAAAGCCATACATTCTGGGTTCTCATCTTCCTGGTGCAGGACCTCTAGGCTGGGGAGCCCGATTTGTGGCTTGGACAAGTCACCCCTTGGGGATAACTTCTGCAATAGTAATCATCCTCTCATTTGTGGCTCACCCACCTGGTGGTCTAGGTCTTGAATATACCCCATTTCCACTGCTCCTACCCATCTCATTTTAGTTCCTCCTTTATATCTTTAGTTGTAAAACATCTTTTCTTCTAGTTTTTTTGTCCTTCTCATCAATAATTGGTTTGTAAATAGTTGTAATTTTGTTATACCCATAGGAGGAGGTGAGCTCAGTGTCTTCCTACTCTGCCATTTTGGCAGTTCTAGGCTATGGAAACCAGGTGACTGATGTTCTCACACCTCTATTCAGCTTTTTCTGGTATGTGTCCAACAGGGCCAGCTCTTCATTGGCAAAGGCCATAGCCATGTCCTGAAAGTTCTAAAGTGGGTAATTGAAAGCTCCAGGTGAAATAATCCCTACAGGGAAACAGGTGGATTGGATTTACTATAGTAAAAGTACACAAAGTAAAATTAGCAAATGTAAAAGTTGCCTGGAGTGAAGACTTGAAGACATCTAAAACATCTAAAAACAAAAACATTTCAAGTGTTCTCTCCCTGTGGAATCACACATTTTTTCCTTCCAGCATGATTTGTGACAATTTGCCTATCAGGAATACTCTTCAGAGATACAGCATGCAAGGATTTTATTGGCAGCTGGTCACTTGGGCACCCTCTGCCTAGTAAATGTCAATATTCTAGACTCCTGAAAGATTAAGTGTTCAGGATAAAACATATTATTTGTAGGAACAGTTTATGCACTATAAACTACCCTTATTAATTAAGGAATTGTGGGAACACTCTCAAAATCAAAGTTCAAAGAGTCTGGGCAAAGGCAAACATTGTGAGCAGGGCTTTATTAGGATAGCAGAATCGGCTTGCTTATATTACTTCTTTTCTATGCTATATCCAAACACAGAGCTTCAAACTACATGAGCAAAATCAGACAGAACAGAAAGGATAAATAAACAAGTCTACAATTATACTTGAAGGTCAAGCAGTAGACCACTGTCAGTATCCCAGAAGTCCCCTCGGTCTCTTCCCAAACATGATGTGTTTTCTTTCTCACTGTCCCCACCGCTTCCCCTTTTTGCTTCTCTCCTGCATTCCAGTTCCTTTCTCATTCCTAAAGTCCTGTCCTCCATCAAAAGTAAAGATGCTATGTTGAGTATGATTTCCATATGATAATTGTACTTCTGATTGGCTGAATTCAATGTAGACTGTGTTCCCCCTCCAGCTGTGAAGCTCAATCCCTCTGTCTCTCATGATGAAGTAGAAGTTTTCACACCACTGTTAGGAATTTCAAGTATGAGCAGGAGAGCATATTCAGGGCACTTCTCTCACCCTCAGATCCTTTATCTGTAAAATGATGTCTGTAAAAATCTGTAAAAGCATCTATGTCTCCAGGATCTGTAAAAATAGTCAGCTTGGCTGACTAACAAGATAGCACAGACCAGGTGGCTTAATTGATAATTTCTTACTTTCTTTTTTTAAAAAACGTCTTTATTGGAGTATAATTGTTTTACAATGTTGTGTTAGTTTCTGCTGTATAACAAAGTGAATCAGCTATATGTATACATATATCCCCTCCCTCTTGTGTCTATTTCTAACAGTTCTGGAAACTGAAAGTTTGAAATCAGGGTGCCAGTATAATTGAGTTTATGGTAAAGACCCTCTTCCTGGTTTACAGATGACCACTTTCTTGTATCCTCACGTGACAGAAAGAAAGAGGGAGAGGGAAAACAAGTCTTTGCTCTTTTTGTACAAGGGCACTAAACCCATCATGAAGATTCCACCGTCAACTTCAAATACCATCACACTGGGGGTTAGGGTTTCAACGTATGAATTTTTGAGGACACAAACATTTAGTCCATAGTAAATAGGGATATCCCAACCTCCTTCACAGGTCATAGGAGAAACAGAGATAGTAATACCAAATGGCTTACAATGAGTGCTATGTGTCAAACCCTGAGATGAAGACTTTAGCAGTATCAAAAGACTCCTTGAAATTCCAGGAATACACCAAATGGGTTTTCCTCTCAGGACACATACTGTTCCATCTGCCTGCAATGTTCTTCCCCCAGTTAATCACATAGTCTGCCTGATCCCTCACTTCCTTTAGACCTTTGTTCAATCATTATGTCAGGGAGGGCTTCCCTAGTCACCCTGAATAAAAGAACATTCTCCTCTCATACCCTTTCTTCCTGACCTGCTGTATCTTTCTACACAGGATTTGTCACCCTCTGATGGAATATTCTGTGAGGTCAGAGATTTGTACCTACAACAGTAATAAGGCACATAGCAGGTAATCAGAAAATTCTTTTTGATGAATGTCTGGGAAATTGGCCATTTACATGTCTTGCTAAGATGTACAGACACCCTCCAAGATGGGCATTAGCCCCATTTTACTAATTATAATTCATACAGAATCTCAAGGACACAAAAAACTCTAGTCTAGGCTTTGCAATCATGTTTTCCAAGCTTCAAAATCTGCAGTTCCTGGATGCTTTTGGGTAACAGTGAGGTCCGACAATTTCTTCATCCATTTATCCATCAATGAACTCACAGTGTTTCCACATCTTGACTACTGTAAATAATGCTGCAATGAACATTGGGGTGCATATTTCTTTTCAACTTAGTGTTTTTATGATCTTTGGATAAATACACAGAAATGGACTGCTGAATCATATGGTATTTCTATTATTAATTTTTTGAGGAATCTCCATACTATTTTCCATAGTGGCTGCACCAATTTACATTCCCACCAACAGTGCACAAGTGTTCTCTTTTCTCCAATTTAGACCAACACTTGGTGTTTCTCATCTTTTTGGTTATATGCTGATGTGGAATTTAACATCTGAAAACAAGATACAGGAGGACCTCATTCATCCTGTGACAAATTGCAACTGAGAAGAGTTGGTTGGTTTCAGGAGTCACAGAATAAACTAACCTCAATGGAATCCCCAAAAATGGCATCAAAGGAGACTCTGTAACATAAGGAGAGTGCGGTGACCCCAACTGCAGAGGAGGGATGAAAGTCACATAAATATAATGTTAATAGGCAAGGGAGCCAGGCTCACAGAGAGCTAGTGTGAACAAATTCACAATTATGTCAGACCAATTTTTCACTGCATCTTTGGACACCGATCAGACTGGCTGGTCATGGCAAAGCCACAATCACTTCCTTTCTTGTATTTTGGATGTGACAATGTCTATCATTCTGCATATAGATGTCCATAAAACTCAGAAACTTTACAAACAAAGGACTTACTGATTTCACTTTGAATTTACTTTTGACAGTTTTGTGTGTAGTTTGATAAAGGACTAGCTTGGTGATGTCTGTTTTGCACCTTGAGAATGACACAGCCATTCCCACCATCCACATCACTGCTGTCTATCAATCTGATTTATCTTGACCCACCCACCCAACATATTTGTCACATGCAGTACTCACTAAATTTCCTCCCTTATTCCTCTTATCCTTCCTGAAAACCTAAACAACCTCAATGCTGACTTGGCCAACCTGGAGCCTCTCTTTTCAGGAATGTTATGTTCCAGTCCATCTGATGCTCTCTTGCCCACTGTCATGCCCTTATCATTAGGAAAAACCATACCCATTGAACTCCATTCCTTCCATCCCCCTCCCTCATCACCAGAAACATTACCTACAGTTCTTCCAGATCCTTCCCTCTAATGTTCCTGTGCTGACAGCTGTCAACCTCATGGAGGCCTCTAATCTACTAACCACACATGTTTCTCACTATTCATCAGGACCTCATGTTCTTTTTCCCTTCTTATGCTGCTTACCTGATATTTGAAGCCACCTCCTGCAGACATTAAATGTTCTTTCTCTTGTCTTACACCATTTTGCTCATGTGGCTTCACCTTGATAAACTGTAGTTTATCTTCCCATTTGTATGCAAGGAGCTGAGAAATGCTCAGCCAACATTAAAATATAGCTGGATGGTTTCACTTAAAATTTGTAACCGTGAAACTTTATTTCCAACATTCCCTACATTGATCTATGAATTCCTACTCTATTGTAATATGACTAAGGAAATAAAACACTTATAAACATACACACTAAGCCCTAGCCATCCACTCAGATTCTAAACTTGGTCATATCTGATCCTTGACTCTGGCCAACTAATAAGCTCTGACACTGGTCAACCATAAACCCTAATCTTGGTCTTATACTGAGCTCTGATCCTTGAAATACACTAAACTCTGAGCCTGGTAACACACTGCACCATGGCTACATTCATATAGTGATCCACACTCTGGTCACCCACCAAGTCCTTACTCACGTCACACACTGAGCCCATTTAGTCAGAGCCTAAGCCTGGTAACACCTCACACCTTGAGCCTATTACTGGTCACATGTTGAGTCCTGACCCTGGACACACATTGAGCCCTGACCCTAATCACGACCCTAGTCACACACATTGTGCTGACCCAGGTAATATTCTGAGCCCTGAATCCATTAACTTTCTGGGCCCTGACTTTGGTCACATGCTAAACAATGAACCTGGTCACATACTGAGCTTTAAATCTTGTCACACATTGAGCTATGACCCCAGTTCCATATTGAGTCCTGAAACACACTGAGCCTTGACCCAGTTAATACACTTGAGCAGTGACACTGACCACACTCTTATCAGGGGCCCAGGTTACATGCTAAGCCTTTAACCTGGTAATAGTCTTGACTCAGGCTGCAGTTGAGATCTGACTGGTCATACTGTGGATATTTACCTGACTCACTGGATGTGTCCTGATAGTGGTCAACCAATGAGCCATAAGCCCAATCACATCATGGGTCCTGAATCTGGTCACACACTGAGTTATGACCCTGATCTCTCCATTAACCCTGATTCTGGTCAGATGCTGAGCCTTCACACTTGTTACATGTCACACATTGAGTAGTGACCCCAGTTATGTACCAAAACCTGACTCTTTTCTCATATTGATCCTTTGCTTGATAACAACTTGACAGAGGTCACCCTGGGCACATGCTGAGCCCTTAATCTGTCCACACACTGAGTCCATACAGTGATAAATTACTGAGCCTTATGCATGTCACATACAGAACCCTGACATCAATCACACATTGAGTTTTAGCCTAATCACACAATGAATTCTGACTCTGGTCATGATCTAAGCCTTAATCTGGGTAACATACTCAGCCCTGGCTCTGCTCACAAGCTGAACATTGACCCTTGATAGTTGATGAGCCTTGAACGGGGTCATACTCTGAGCCCTAATGTTAGTCAAATTTCCAACCATTCACTGATTAATGAACTGGAACCCTGGTCACAACTGATCCAGGATCCTAGTCAGATGCTGAGCTCTGACCCAGTCACATGCTGAGCCCTGACTTCTGTCACCTGCTGTCGTGCCCTGATTGTGGTCACATTTTGAGCCCTGATCCTGGTCAAACGTTGAGCAGTGAATCTTGTTAAACACTTAGCCCTGACTCTGATCAGTCATTCAGCTCTGATTCTGATATTATGATGCACCCTGTTTCTGGTCACCTGCTGACCCCTGATCCCTGTCACACTGTGATCTCTGATACTAATACACTGTTGAGCCCTGACTCTGATCACATCCTGAACTCTGACCCCCCTCACAAACTGAGACCTAATCTTATAGACACACAGAGCCCTATCACTGGTCACACTCTGAGCATTGACTCTGCTTTGATGTTGATGCTTGACTGTTCATATACTAAGCCTGGTCTCCCACTGAGCCCTGACTCAGGTCACGTGATGAGCCATTAACCTCGTTACTCTGATCAAAGACACTGGTCACACAGTAAGCTCAACCCTGATTACACTGTGAACCCAAATCTTGGTCACAAGCTGAGCCATGAACCTTGTCACACACTGAGCCATTACCTTAGTTAGATGCTCAGACCTGAACTTGGTATATAATCAGCCTATCACTGCTAACACTCTGATTACAAAACCCAATCAATCACCCAACAAGCCCTGATGTTGTTATAATGATTCTGACCTCAATCAAATGCTGAGATTTGATGCAGATCATTTACAGAGCCCTGATCCTGGTCACATGCTAAGCCCTGAATCTGGTTACATGTTGAGCATTACCCTGGTTACTCAATGAGTCCTGACACTGGTCTCATGTAGAGTCCTGACCCCAGGCATCCCTTGTGCCCTGACCCTTGTCACATGCTGATCAGAAATACTGTGACCCCTGATTCCATACACATGCTAAGGCATGATCCTAGTCACATGCTGAGGCCAGACCTTGATCACACACTGAGCTGTGATCTGGGTCACAAGCTAAGATCAAACCCCAAACACATGCTGAACACAGACTGTGGTCACAAGCTGACTACTACTCTAACTCTCATGCTTATCTCTTACTCTGATGACATTCTGAGCTCTAATACTGGTCGCACTCTAACAGTGGTCATAGGGATCACCGATGCTGGTCACAGGTTGGTCCCTGAAACTGGGCAGCTCCTGTACCCTTCTGTGGTCATGTACTGACCCTGACACTCTGAGTCTTGCCCCAGTGACTTCCTGAGGCTTGATCACATTCATTTGCTGAACCTTTACCCTGGTTGTACAGTGATCCTTGTCACTCTCAAAGTACTGAACCTGGTTGCATACTGCATCCTGACACCAGTTACTCTATGAGCCTTGAAAACGTTCAAATGCTGAGCATGGAACTCAGTCAATTTCTGTCCTTGATCACACACTGAGCACCTATCCCCAGTAATGCTATGAAAACTGATTCAGGTCACACTGTGAATCATGATCCCAATTACCTGGTGAACACTATCCCTGGTCATATATGCAGTCCTAATCCTGGTCGCATGCTTAGCCCACAGTCTTGTCAGGTACTGAGCTCTAACCACGGTCACATTCTAAGCTCTAACCTCACTGCACATTGATTCCTGACTCACTCAGCAGAGAAATGACTCCTGTTACACGATGTGCCCTGTCCCCAGTTACCAACTTTGCTCTCATCTGTGGTCACCTGCTGAACACAAATACACTCCATCTGTGACTCTAGACACGTGTTGATTCTTAAAACTGGTCAAACACTAACCCAGCCATGAAACACCAGATTATCTATCTATCTATCTATCTAATGCATATATCTGTATCTATGCTTACCTATATTAAAATATATATTCTATATCTTATATCTCTCTCCAAATATACATATATATGAATACATATATATATATATATATATATATATATATATATATATATATATGTACATCAGTTGCAGAGCCTTCCTTGTTCAGAGCTTTCCTTGTTCTGGGCCCACTCAAAACAAGCAGTTTTTGGGGTCGCTTGGTAACTGGGCCACAGTAAGACACACAAATGAAGAATATGTTACCTCTAAAATTCAAAGGCTCCCTTGGCATTATGCCTCTTTTTCATTTGTGAAGGGGAGGACCATATGGAACTATTAACCCTTTTCCATAGAAGGGGTATACGTGTGTACACACACACACACACACACACACACACACACACACACACACACATATATATCAATAATAGTTGCTACTTCTTGCTCACTAATGTCATCAATATAATGGCCAAGATATATTGTTGGAGGGAAAAGTGATCAAGATTCCTTTCCACCATGAGAAGTTAAGCCTGGAGGAGTCACAAACTGTCTATGGTAGGCATGAGCAGCCTGAGGAGCAAGCCCCACCTAGACCAAGAGTCACAAAGGTCTCAGTGTTGGAGATCTGGCCAGTAATGACCTTTCCTTCATGAAGGTTCTAAAACAAGCCCTTTCACATCTTAGTGCCTCAGTTTCCCCACTCAGGAAATTACAGAGTTTGGGTGTAGGCTCCCCTTGGCCCATTCCTTCTTCCACAGTCAGACCTCTCTGTCTCCTGGTTCCCAATCGCTGCATCAGGGAATGGAAAAGAGGTTTGACTGAGCCGCTCCTGGCAGAGGAATAGCTTGACCTGGGACTACTGACCTAGGCTTTGCCCTCTCCTGTACCCTGTCACCCTAAGGGTGAAAGGTTAGGGGTGGGCCAGGGAGAAACCCATAAAAAGAAGGGAGTCCCTGGAGCCAAAGAGACCATTCTGAGCTGCCTCAACTACAGTCACTCAAGCCTGGTCACTATGGCTGAGAGAGAGGAGGAAACTCCTCATCTCCACTGTGGCTTGATCAGTGGCAGGCAGACTGACACACACCACAATTGAGTGTAACAGTTCCTCTCCCACAGGCACCTGGAAGTGCCCATTAGCACAGCACCCTCTGCAGTAAGCATTGCTCTTCCCAGGATTCCCTTTAAAGAACTCTGATCTGCACCCAAGGGGGCTGCAGACAATGCCATGTCCCCAGTGTGAGCAGGAGTCCATGGCATCAGCAGGGAGTGAGTTCACTATCCTAGGTATGTTCAAGAAATATCTGTGGTTGCTGCTTTCTGCTCAGGGTGGACAGAAGTAGAGTTTGAGAGGATTGGGGTGGGGGGTGTTGGCAGGTTCCTCCTTGTCCCATAGCTGCTAAACAACTTCTTGGCTTTGCAGCCTTGACTGTCAGAGACCACAACTGGAATGGTCTAGGCCTAGGAGGTGTCCAGAGGAGGTGTTGCACAGTACATTGAATTTTACATTTCCTGACTGCAAGTGTGAGGAGCTCTAAACACTCAGGAAATATGGGGAACTACTGGAGGAAAAGGTTTCAGGCTCCTCCAGTGTGTGACCAGCCAGAAGAAGCTGCCAGGCACAGCAGGTAAGAATGGGGCAGGCAGCTGCTGGTGGAGGTTTATAATGAGCCTCTTCTGGAGGGAAGGGTCACTGCCTAAGAGTCAGGGCTGGTTGACGGTGAGGTGTCCGGGGGGTGGGGGTAGCAGGGAGGGTGGGCAGAGAAAGCCATAGAATTGGAAATGGAATGGCTAAGAGTTGACTGGTTTGGTTCTCTCTTTACACAGTTGGAGAGTCCAAATCACAGAGTGGGACAGAACCACAGAGAGTCTCACAAGTTGATATCAAGTTGGGACTTGAAATTCATTTATTGACTCCTTGTGCTGAGGTCATTGTCCATATTTTACAGATGAGGAAACTGAGGCCAGAGAAAACAAGGGACTTGCATGCTGGGAGGTGGGGCCTAAACTTGGTCTCCTGCTTCCCAGTGTGCTGCTCAGTAGGAGACAGATGGGCCAGGTGAATTCTGCTTTTGCTTTTTATCAGCTTTATGATCTTGGAAAGTTTCAAGGTGGCAGATGTGGGTGGGGGTAGGATTGGCCAGACCTCCTGCAAGATAAGTTGGGGTTCCATAAGTCCTCTGCCCTGTCAGGACTTCCCCGTGGAAGGGGTGGTTTGGGACCTGGGGTGGGAGCAGGTGTGGTCCAAGTGAGGAGCTCACTGGGAGCCTGGAAAGGGGGCACACCAGGACAGTGCTGACGTGGACAGTAGCTATCACTGTATCGCTTCACTCTCTGAGCCTCCCTCCACCCTAGACACAAGTATCAGAGTGACCTCCAGGGGAAGTGGTCTGGAGTGGGATGGAGGCTGAGAGCAGTGCCGGCTGGCTTGGCAAAAGCTGGCCTCAGCCTGAGGGAGACTCATTTTGCCAGGGACCCATCTCCTACAAGACAGTGATAGGGAGAAGAGTTTGATATGACCAACAGTAAAATAACACCTATGAGAATGCCAACAGGTTACAGGGGGAAGAAGCCTTTGTTCAATGGGATATGTGCTCATGAATAGAAGTTTTCTTTCTCCCTTTCTCTCTCCTGTATCTTATCAATCAAAGTTCTCTCTCCTCTGCCTGTCCCTTCCTCTGTAGCTATCTCTGGCATAGTGGTGATAGCATGGATTCTGGAATCACAAAGCTCTTGTTCAAATCCTGCCCCCAGGCTGTGTGACCTTGGGCAGGTCCCTTCACCTCTCTGAGCCTCAATTTTCTCACCTATAAAGTGAGGATATTAATGTTGTGGTCACAAAGATGCCGAGTGAGCATGAGATGAGACAGACCTGTGGAATGCAGTGGCCTCAGACTTCATCTCATCCTGAGCTTGGCCTAGTGCCCTCCTTGGCAAGAGTTAGTGGGTTGCTGGTCACTGTCATGGGGCACCTTCTTCCCATGAGCTTCACTACTACTGGTCCCAGGGCATTCCTGGATCCCTTGGTCTATGGGCTAGAGTATTGTATGGACCCCTCAACACAGTCAGCCTCTGGCTGAGGAGACAAATCCTGAGGACTCCCTGGAACCTGCAGGTCAGGTTCAACTATGTAAGTTTCAGGACCCAGAACAAAATGAAAATCCAGGGCACCGGCTAGAGGCAGGGAAGTCAATCTTTCCTTTTCACAGGACTCCAACTTCAACCTGCATCATATTGGTGACCCCCAAAGGATTGCAACCTCCTCACTTGGATGCACTCAGTACCTGGATGGGGATGGTGAGAGACCCCCACCTAATTGCCTGATGAATGTGCATGGCACTGCTAGCCCAGGGAGGGAACAGCTGCTCCCTAGCCCCACACAAAGACATCATGGGGTACACATCTGAACTTCATCTTTTTTTTTTTTGTGGTACGTGGGCCTCTCACTGCTGTGGCCTCTCCCGCTGCGGAGCACAGGCTCTGGACGCGCAGGCCCAGCGGCCATGGCTCACGGGCACAGCCGCTCCGCGGCATGTGGGATCCTCCCGGACTGGGGCACGAACCCGTGTCCCCTGCATCGGCAGGTGGACTCTCAACCACTGCGCCACCAGAGAAGCCCTGAACTTCATCTTTTTGATTCCCCAGCAGCCAAGGGAGCATTACTGGGCTTTATGCTCTGCTAGAACTTACTGAGTGACCCCACCTAGCACTGAAGGAGGTTGAATAATGCAGTCTTCAACAGTTAAAGCTCTGGGATTCTATTGTGGAAAGAAAGAGAGGGTAGATATTGAGAATCATGTGCAATCTCTGTCACATGCACCTTGGACCAGAGCCCACAGCAGCCAAGAATCCAAGAATAGAGCACTCACACAGCCTTGCTAGTGAGCTCAGGGTTACAATGTAGACTTGGATGGCACTAAAACACTTCTGAATTACTGTTCTCTCTAATGAATGTGACCTTTCTGATTCAGGTTCTCTTTTTGAATGAAAGTGATCTTTAAAGCCTTTCTGACTCTGTGAGGGGATTAGGAAACAGTTCTGTGTTGTCTTCCCAAACACTTATCCATCTACCCATCCATTTACACATGCATCCAATCAACCATCCACTGAACCCACCTCTCAATGTTTACTGCGTATCTTCTGTGTACTAGTTCAAAGCCGACCCCCTCACAGATATCACATTCTGATACAATAGACACATGAAGACTATGGAAGTAAGATGAGGGCACCCAAGATCTTAGGAGATCTTAGAAGCCTTCCCTGAGGAGGTGATACTCGTACCATGTCCTGAATGAGTAGGAGTTAGGTGAAGACTGGGGGTTGTAGACATTCTGATAAGGATGTGCAATGGCACAGAGACATAAGTTGAGTGCATTTGTAGTGAACGTAGTTCATCAAATTGAGAAGTGAGGGATGTATTGGTGGTGGCAGAAGAAGAAGCTGAAGAGGGAGGCAAGGGCTAGAAGGAACTAGAACATCTAGCTTGGAAGCTTGGGTTTAGCCTGTGGAGCTGTATTTCTCAAGTGCAGTCCTAAGACCATCTCTCAGGATGCTGGTTGCATACACAGATTCCCAAGTCCTGCCACAACCTGCCGAGTCCAACTCATTGATGCTGAGGTGAGAAACCATGGGATGTTTACACAGGTTAGGATTGAGAAACATAGCTGTGGGAGTAGACTGGGGACCACTGGTGAGGACTGGATCATGCTGGGACTCCTCCTGCCCCAGCCCCTAAATGCTGGCTTTGTTAAATTCCTGTTATTTGTTTTCACAGTCTCCTTCCACCTAGGAGTTCTTGCCCCTCTCCCTGGACTCAGTTCCTATTCACACATTAATGAGGACCTACTGCTCTTAGGGTCAGCCCAGATCCGTCACCTTTGGACCCCTTTTAGTGTTTGGATGTTTTATAAGAATCTGAGTACATAACCTACCATGATGAGCCCTCAGGCATGTCCCGCTTCCCAATAGATTGAGTGACATCAGCATCACATCCACCACCAAGGAGCCTCGAAGTCACCCTGGACAACTCTCACTTCATCTTCCACCACCAACAAGTACTCATGTCTTATGGATTCTACCTCATTGGCTCAGTCTCTTTCCCACGTTCCTTCTTATGTGGCCACTTCTCCAGTTCAGACCTTGACTTCTCTTACTTGTTCAGCTAACTGTACTAGTCTCCTCATAGGCATTCTTAGGCCCAGGCTCTCAGCCTCCAAGACAACCTCTGCATCTGTACCATGAGGAATCTTTCTAAAACAAAGTTTCAGAGCACAAAACTAATGTTTGCAAGCAACAAAAACAAATTCTGGATAACCAAAGCAAAAAATAAATGTATTGAAGGACTATGGGAATCAGAGACTCACAGAATCAAAGTCTAGGTTGATGGCACAAATCAGTCCCAACCATTTTCAGTTACAAAGTTACTTAAATCAAGACCCAAATTCCAAGGAAGAGGATCTGCTAGTCCTTGCATAGGTCATTAGCCCACACGTTAGACAGAGGACAGCAGGCACTTCGAATAACTGCCCCACCAAGACTTTGTATTCAAAAAGGGAGGGAATTGATATGGGGGAACGAAACCCATGGAGGCCCACTATAGTACAGGCATACTTCATCTTATTGTGCTTTACGGAAATTTTTTTAATCTTAATTGGAATATAATTGCTTTAAAATGGTGTGCTATTTTCTACTGTATGACAAAGTGAATCAGCTATACATATACATATATCCCCATATATCCTCCCTCTGGCACCACCCTCTCACGCACCCTATGCAACCTCTCTAGGTGGTCACAAAGCACAGAGCTGATCTCCCTGTGCTATGTAGCTGCTTTCCACTAGCTATCTATTTTACATTTGGTAGTGTATATATTTCCATGTTACTCTCTCACTTCGTCCCAGCTTAGCATTCCACCTCCCCCTATTCTTAAGTCCATTCTCTATGCTTTCACTTTTATTCCTGTCTTGTCCCTAGGTTCATCAGAACCCTTTTTTTTTTAGATTCCATATATATGGGTCACCATGCTGTACTTGTTTTTTCTCTTTCAGACTTACCCTGTATAACAGATTCTGGGTCCATCCACCACACTACAAATAACTCAATTTCATTTATTTTTATGCCTGAGAATATTCCATGTACATATGTGCAACATATTCTTTATTCATTCATCTGTCGATGCACATTTAGGTTGTTTCCACATCTTGGCTATTGTAAACAGCGCTGCAATGAACATTGTGGTATATGTCTCTTTCTGAATTATGGTGTTCTCAGGATATATGCCCAGTAGTGGGATTGCAGAGTCATACGGTAGTTCTATTTTTAGATTTTTAAGAGACCTGCATAATGTTCTCCATAGTGGTGGTATCAATTTACATTCCCACCAACAGTGGAGGAGAGTTCCCTTTGCTCCACACCCTCTCCAGCATTTGTTGTTTGTAGATTTCTTGATGATGGCCATTCTGACTGGTGTGAGATGATGCCCCATTGTAGATTTGAATTGCATTTCTCTAATGATTTGTGATGTTGAGCATTCTTTCATGTGTTTGTTGGCAATCTGTATATCTTCTTTGGAGAAATATCTATTTAGGTCTTCTGCCCAGTTTTGGATTGGGTTGTTTGTTTTTTTGATATTGAGCTGCAGGAGCTGCTTGTAAATTTTGGAGATTAACCCTTTGTCAGTTGCTTCATTTGTAAATATTTTCTCCCATTCTGAGAAGGTGTCTTTTCATCTTGTTTATGGTTTCCTTTGCTGTGCAAAATTCTTTAAGTTTCATTAGGTTCCATTTGTTTATTTTTGTTTTTATTTCCATTTCTCTAGGAGGTGGATCAAAAAGGATCTTTCTGTGATGTATGTCATACAGTGTTCTGCCTATGTTTTCCTCTAAGTGTTTTATAGTGTCTGGCCTTACATTTATGGCTTTAATATATTTTGAGTTTATTTTTGAGTATGGTGTTAGGTAGTGTTCTAATTTCATGCTTTTACATGTAGCTATCCAGTTTTTCCAGCACCACTTATTGAAGAGGCTGTCTTTTCTCCACTGTATATTCTTGCCTCCTTTATCAAAGGTAAGGTGACCATATGTGCGTTGGTTTCTCTCTGGGCCTTCTGTCCTGTTCCATTGATCTATATTTCTGTTTTTGTGCCGGTACCATATTGACTTGATTACTGTAGCTTTGTAGTATAGTCTGAAGTGAGGGAGCCTGATTACTCCAGCTCAGTTTTTCTTTCTCAAGTTTGCTTTTGCTATTCAGGGTCATTTGTGTTTCCATACAAATTGTGAAAATTTTTGTTCTCATTCTGTGAAAACTGGCATTGGTAGTTTGATAGGGATTGCATTGAAACTGTAGATTGCTTTCGGTAGTATAGTCTTTTTCACAATGTTGATTCTTCCAATCCAAGAACATGGTATATCTCTCCATCAATTTGTGTCATCTTTAATTTCTTTCATCAGTGTCTTACAGATTTATGCCTACAGATTTTTTGTCTCCTCAGGTAGGCTTATTCCAAGGTATTTTATTCTTTTTGTTGCAGTGGTAAATGGGAGTGTTTCCTTAATTTCTTTCTTAGAATTTTCATCATTAGTGTAGATTAGTGCAAGAGATTTCTGTTCATTAATATCATATCCTGCTACTTTACTAAATTCATTGATTAGCTCTAGCAGTTTTCTAATCTTTAGAATACTCTATGTGTAGTATCATGTCATCTGCAAACAATAACAGTTTTACTTCTTCTTTTCCGATTTGGATTCTTTTCATTTCTTTTTCTTCACTGATTGCCATGGATAAAACTTCCAAAACTATGGGAAATAAGAGCAGTGAGAGTGGGCAATCTTGTCTTGTTCCTGATCTTAGAGGACATGGTTTCAGGTTTTCACCATTGAGAATGATGTTGGCTGTGGGTTTGTCATATATGGCCTTTATTATGTTGAGGTAGGTTCCCTTTATGCCTACTTTCTGGAGAGCTTTTATAATAAATGGTTGTTGAATATTGTTGAAAGCTTTTTCTGCATCTATTGAGGTTATCATATGGTTTTTCTCCTTCAGTTTGTTAATATGGTGTATCACATTGATTGATTTGTGTATATTGAAGAATCCTTGCATTCCTGAGATGAACCGCACTTGATTATGGTGTATGATCCTTTTAGTGTGCTGTTGGATTCTGTTTGCTAGTATATTGTTGACGATTTTTGCATATGTGTTCATCGGTGATATTGGCCTGTAGTTTTCATTTTTTGTGACAACTTTGTTTGGTTTTGGTATCAGGGTGATGGTGAGCTCGTAGAATGAGTTTGGGAGTGTTCCTTCTTCTGCTATATTTTGTAAGAGTTTGAGAAGGATAGGTGTTAGCTCTTCTCTAAATGTTTGACGGAATTCACCTGTGAAGCCATCAGGTCCTGGGCTTTTGTTTGTTGGAAGATTTTTAATCACAGTTTCAATTTCAGTGCTTGTGATTTGTCTGTTCATATTTTCTATTTCTTCCTGGTTCAGTCATGGAAGTTTGTACTTTTCTAAGCATTTGTCCATGTCTTCCAGGTTGTCCATTTTATTGGCATATAGTTGCTTATAGTAATCTCTCATGATCCTTTGTTTTTCTGCAGTGTCAGTTGTTACTTCTTTTTCATTTCTAATTCTGTTTTTTGAGTCTTCTCCCTTTTTTTCTTGATAAATCTGGATAATGCTTTATTAATTTTGTTTATCTTCTCAAAGAACAAGCTTTAGTTTTATTGATCTTTGCTATTGTTTACTTCATTTCTTTTTCATTTATTTCTGACCTGATATTTTTTTTTTAACATCTTTATTGGGGTATAATTGCTTTACAATGGTGTGCTAGTTTCTGCCCCATAACAAAGTGAATCAGTCATACATAAACATATGTTCCCATATGTCTTCCCTCCTGCGTCTCCCTCCCTCCCACCCTCCCTATCCCAGCCCTCCAGGCTGTCACAAGGCACCGAGCCAATATCCCTGTGCCATGTGGCTGCTTCCCACTAGCTATCTACCTTACTACGTTTGTTAGTGTGTATATGCCCATGACTCTCTTTCACCCTGTCACAGCTCACCCTTCCCCCTCCCCATAACCTCAAGTCCGTTCTCTAGGAGGTCTGCATCTTTATTCCTCCCTTACCCCTAGGTTCTTCATGACATTTTTTTCTTAAATTCCATATATATATGTTAGCATACGGTATTTGTCTTTTTCTTTCTGACTTACTTCACTCTGTATGACAAACTCTAGGTCTATCCACCTCATTACAAATAGCTCAATTTCGTTTCTTTTTATGGCTGAGTAATATTCCATTGTATATATGTGCCACATCTTCTTTATCCATTCATCCGATGATGGGCACTTAGGTTGTTTCCATCTCCGGGCTATTGTAAATAGAGCTGCAATGAACATTTTGGTACATGACTCTTTTTGAATTTTGGTTTTCTCAGGGTATATGCCTAGTAGTGGGATTGCTGGGTCATATGGTAGTTCTATTTGTAGTTTTTTAAGGAACCTCCATACTGTTCTCCATAGTGGCTGAACCAATTCACATTCCCACCAGCAGTGCAAGAGTGTTCCCTTTTCTCCACACCCTCTCCAGCATTTATTGTTTCTAGATTTTTTGATGATGGCCATTCTGACTGGTGTGAGATGATATCTCATTGTAGTTTTGATTTGCATTTCTCTAATGATTAATGATGTTGAGCATTCTTTCATGTGTTTGTTGGCAGTCTGTATATCTTCTTTGGAGAAATGTCTATTTAGGTCTTCTGCCCATTTTTGGATTGGGTTGTTTGTTTTCTTGTTATTGAGCTGCATGAGCTGCTTGTAAATTTTGGAGATTAATCCTTTGTCGGTTGCTTCATTTGCAAATATTTTCTCCCATTCTGAGGGTTGTCTTTTGGTCTTGTTTATGGTTTCCTTTGTTGTGCAAAAGCTTTGAAGTTTCATTAGGTCCCATTTGTTTATTTTTGTTTTTATTTCCATTACTCTAGGAGGTGGGTCAGAAAGGATCTTGCTGTGATTTATGTCATAGAGTGTTCTGCCTATGTTTTCCTCAGAGAGTTTGACAGATTCTGGCCTTACATTTAGGTCTTTAATCCATTTTGAGCTTATTTTTGTGTATGGTGTTAGGGAGTGATCTAATCTCATACTTTTACATGTACCTGTCCAGTTTTCCCAGCACCACTTATTGAAGAGGCTGTCCTTTCTCCACTGTACATTCCTGCCACCTTTATCAAAGATAAGGTGTCCATATGTGCATGGGTTTATCTCTGGGCTTTCTATCCTGTGCCATTGATCTATCTTTCTGTTTTTGTGCCAGTACCATACCGTCTTGATAACTGTTGCTTTGTAGTATAGTCTGAAGTCAGGGAGCCTGATTCCTCCAGTTCCTTCTTTCGTTCTCAAGATTGCTTTGGCTATTCGGGCTCTTTTGTGTTTCCATACAAATTGCAAAATTTTTTGTTCTAGTTCTGTGAAAAATGCCAGTGGTAGTTTGATAGGGATTGCATTGAATCTATAGATTGCTTTGGGTAGTAGAGTCATTTTCACAATGTTGATTCTTCCAATCCAAGAACATGGTATATCTCTCCATCTATTTGTATCATCTTTAATTTCTTTCATCAGTGTCTTATAATTTTCTGCATACAGGTCTTTTGTCTCCTTAGGTAGGTTTATTCCTAGATATTTTATTCTTTTTGTTGCAATGGTACATGGGAGTGTTTTCTTGATTTCACTTTCAGATTTTTCATCATTAGTATATAGGAATGCCAGAGATTTCTGTGCATTAATTTTGTATCCTGCCACTTTACCAAATTCATTGATTAGCTCTAGTAGTTTTCTGGTAGCATCTTTAGGGTTATCTATGTATAGGATCATGTCATCTGCAAACAGTGACAGCTTTACTTCTTCTTTTCCGATTTGGATTCCTTTTATTTCCTTTTCTTCTCTGATTGCTGTGGCTAAAACTTCCAAAACTATGTTGAATAAGAGTGGTGAGAGTGGGCAACCTTGTCTTGTTCCTGATCTTAGTGGAAATGCTTTCAGTTTTTCACCATTGAGGATGATGTTGGCTGTTGGCTTGTCATATATGGCCTTTATTATGTTGAGGAAAGTTTCCTCTATGCCTACTTTCTGCTGGGTTTTTATCATAAATGGGTGTTGAATTTTGTCAAAAGCTTTCTCTGCATCTATTGAGATGATCATATGGTTTTTCTCCTTCAATTTGTTAATATGGTTTATCATATTGATAGATTTGCGTATATTGAAGAATCCTTGCATTCCTGGAATAAACCCCACTTCATCATGGTGTATGATCCTTTTAATGTGCTGTTGGATTCTGTTTGCTAGTATTTTGTTGAGGAGTTTTGCATCTATGTTCATCAGTGATATTGGCCTGTAGTTTTCTTTCTTTGTGACATCCTTGTCTCGTTTTAGTATCAAGGTGATGGTGGCCTCCTAGAAGGAGTTTGGGAGTGTTCCTCCCTCTGCTATATTTTGGAAGAGTTTGAGAAGGATAGGTGTTAGCTCTTCTCTAAATGTTTGATAGAATTCGCCTGTGAAGCCATCTGGTCCTGGGCTTTTGTTTGTTGGAAGATTTTTAATCACAGTTTCAATTTCAGTGCTTGTGATTGGTCTGTTCATATTTTCTATTTCTTCCTGATTCAGTCTTGGCAGGTTGTGCATTTCTAAGAATTTGTCCATTTCTTCCAGATTGTCCAATTTATTGACATAGAGTTGCTTGTAGTAATCTCTCATGATCTCTTTTATTTCTGCAGTGTCAGTTGTTACCTCTCCTTTTTCATTTCTAATTCTATTGATTTGAGTCTTCTCCCTTTTTTTCTTGATGAGTCTGGCTAGTGGTTTATCTATTTTGTTTATCTTCTCAAAGAACCAGCTTTTAGTTTTATTGATCTTTGCTATCGTTTCCTTCATTTCTTTTTCATTTATTTCTGATCTGATTTTTATGATTTCTTTCCTTCTGCTAGCTTTGGGGTTTTTTTGTTCTTCTTTCTCTAATTGCTTGAGGTGCAAGGTTAGGTTGTTTATTCGAGATGTTTCCTGCTTCTTAAGGTGGGCTTGTATTGCTATAAACTTCCCCCTTAGAACTGCTTTTGCTGCATCCCACAGGTTTTGGGTCGTTGTGTCTCCATTGTCATTTGTTTCTAGGTATTTTTTTATTTCCTCTTTGATTTCTTCAGTGATCACTTCATTATTAAGTAGTGTATTGTTTAGCCTCCATGTGTTTGTATTTTTTACAGATCTTTTCCTGTAATTGATATCTAGTCTCATGGCGTTGTGGTCAGAAAAGATACTTGATACAATTTCAATTTTCTTAAATTTACCAAGGCTTGATTTGTGACCTAAGATATGATCTATCCTGGAGAATGTTCCATGAGCACTTGAGAAAAATGTGTATTCTGTTGTTTTTGGATGGAGTGTCCTATAAATATCAATTAAGTCCATCTTGTTTAATGTATCATTTAAAGCTTGTGTTTCCTTATTTATTTTCATGTTGGATGATCTGTCCATGGGTGAAAGTGGGGTGTTAACGTCCCCTACTATGAATGTGTTACTGTCGATTTTCCCTTTTATGGCTGTTAGCATTTGCCTTATGTATTGAGGTGCTCCTATGTTGGGTGCATAAATATTTACAATTGTTATATCTTCTTCTTGGATCGATCCCTTGATCATTATGTAGTGTCCTTCTTTGTCTCTTTTAATAGTCCTTATTTTAAAGTCTATTTTGTCTGATATGAGAATTGCTACTCCAGCTTTCTTTTGGTTTCCATTTGCATGGAATATCTTTTTCCATCCCCTTACTTTCTGTCTGTATGTGTCTCTAGGTCTGAAGTGGGTCTCTTGTAGACAGCATATATAAGGGTCTTGTTTTTGTATCCATTCAGCTAATCTGTGTCTTTTGGTGGCAGCATTTAGTCCATTTACATTTAAGGTAATTATCGATATGTATGTTCCTATTCCCATTTTCTAAATTGTTCTGGGTTCGTTATTATAGGTCTTTTCCTTCTCTTGTGTTTCTTGCCTAGAGAAGATCCTTTAGCATTTGTTTTAAAGCTGGTTTGGTGGTGCTGAACTCTGTCAGCTTTTGCTTGTCTGTAAAGGTTTTAATTTCTCCATCAAATCTGAATGAGATCCTTGCTGGGTAGAGTAGTCTTGGCTGTAGGTTTTTCTCCTTCATCACTTTCAGTATGTCCTGCCACTCCCTTCTGGCTGTAGGGTTTCTGCTGAGAGATCAGCTGTTAACCTTATGCGGATTCCCTTATGTGTTATTTGTTGTTTTTCCCTTGCTGCTTTTAATATGCTTTCTTTGTATTTAATTTTTGACAGTTTGATTAGTATGTGTCTTTGCGTATTTCTCCTTGTATTTATCCTGTATGGGACTCTCTGTGCTTCCTGGACTTGATTTACTATTACCTTTCCCATATTAGGGAAGTTTTCAACTATAATCTCTTCAAATATTTTCTCAGTCCCTTTCTTTTTCTCTTCTTCTTCTGGAACCCCTATAATTCCAATGTTGGTGCGTTTAATGTTGTCCCAGAGGTCTCTGAGACTGTCCTCAGTTCTTTTCATTCTTTTTTCTTTATTCTGCTCTGCAGTAGTTATTTCCACTATTTTATCTTCCAGGTCACTATCCGTTCTTCTGCCTCGGTTATTCTGCTATTGATCCCATCTAGAGTATTTTTAATTTCATTTATTGTGTTGTTCATCATTGCTTGTTTCATCTTTAGTTCTTCTAGGTCCTTGTTAACTGATTCTTGCATTTTGTCCATTCTATTGTCCATTCTATCTCCAAGATTTCGGATCAACCTTACTATCATTATTCTGAATTCTTTTTCAGGTAGACTGCCTATTTCCTCTTCATTTGTTAGGTCTGGTGCATTTTTATCTTGCTCCTTTATGTGCTGTGTGTTTTTCTGTCTTCTCATTTTGCTTATCTTACTGTGTTTGGGGTCTCCTTTTTGCAGGCTGCAGGTTCGTAGTTCCTCCTGTTTTTGATGTCTGTCTCCAGTGGCTAAGGTTGGTTCAGTGGGTTGTGTAGGCTTCCCGGTGGAGGGGACTAGTGCCTGTGTTCTGGTGGATGAGGCTGGATCTTGTCTCTGTAGTGGGCAGGTTCACGTCTGGTGGTGTGTTTTGGGGTGTCTGTGGCCTTATTATGATTTTAGGCAGCCTCTCTGCTAATGGGTGGGGTTGTGTTCCTGTTTTGCTAGTTGTTTGGTATAGGTTTTCCAGCACTGTGGCTTGCTGGTCGTTGAGTGAAGCTGGGTGCTGGTGTTAAGATGGAGGTCTCTGGGAGATTTTCGCCGTTTGATATTATGTGGAGCTGGGAGGTCTCTTGTTGACCAGTGTCCTGAAGTTGGCTCTCCTACCTCAGAGGCAGAGCCCTGCCTCCTGGCTGGAGCACCAAGAGCTTTTCATCCACACGGCTCAGGATAAAAGGGAGAAAAAGTAGAGGGAATTAGTAGAAGTATGAGGAAAGAAAGAAGGAAAGGAGGGTAGGAAGGAAGGAAGAAGGAAAGAAAGAAGCAAAGAAGGAAAGAAGGCAAGAAGGAAAGAAAGGAGGGAGGGAGGGAGGGAGGAAGGAAGGAAGGAGGGAAAGAAGGAAAAAAGACAGAAAGAAAGAAGATACTATAAAAATAAAATAAAGTATAATAAAGTTATTGAATTAAAAAATTCTTATTTAGAAAAAAAAAGGGACGGATAGAACCTTAGGACAAATGTTGGAAGCAAAGCTATACAGACAAAATCTTACACAGAAGCATACACATACACCCTCACTAAAAGAGGTAAATGGGGAAAAATCATAAATCTTGCTGTCAGAGACCACCTCCTCAATTTGGGATGATTCGTTGTCTAAAGGAGGGAAGGAAGGAAGGAAAGAAAGAAAGAAAGAACGAAGGTAAAGTATAATAACATTATTAAAATTAATTATTAAGAAAAAAAATTTTTTTAAAAAAACATGGTTGGATAGAACCCTAGGACAAATGGTGGAAGCACGACTATACAGACAAGATCTCACACAGAAGCATACACATACACATTCACAAAAAGAGGAAAAGGGAAAAAAATCATAGATCTTGCTCCTAAAGTCCACTTCCTTAATTTGGGATGATTGGTTGTCTATTCAGGTATTCCACAGATGCAGAGTATATCAAGTTGATTGTGGAGCTTTAATCCGCTGCTTCTGAGGCTGCTGGGAGAGATTTCCCTTTCTCTTCTTTGTTCTCACAGCTCCCAGGGCTCAGCTTTGGATTTGGCCCTGCCACTGCGTGTAGGTCGGTGGAGGACGTCTGTTTTTTGCTCAGACAGGATGGGGTTAAAAGAGCCGCTGATTCGGGGGCTCTGGCGCACTCAGGCCGGCGGGGAGGGAGTGGCACGGAGTGCGGGGCGGGCCTGCGGTGGCAAAGGCCGGCGTGACTTTGCACCAGCCTGAGGTGCGCTGTGCGTTCTCCCGGGGAAGTTGTCCCTGGATCCTGGGAACCTGGCAGTGGCGGGCTGCACAGGCTCCGCAGAAGAGGGGTGTGGAGAGTGACCTGTGCTCGCACACAGGCCCCTTGGTGGCGGCAGCAGCAGCCTTAGCATCTCCCGCCCGCCTCTGGGGTCCGCGCTTTTAGCCGCGGCTCGCGCCCGTCTCTGGATTCCGCGCTTTCAGCCGCGGCTCGCGCCCGTCTCTGGGGTTCGCGCTTTTAGCCGCGGCTCGCGCCCGTCTCTGGATTCCACGCTTTCAGCCGCAGCTCGCGCCCGTCTCTGGGGTCCGCGCTTTCAGCCGCGGCTCGCGCCCGTCTCTGGGGTCCGCGCTTTCAGCCGCGGCTCGCGCCCGTCTCTGGGGTTCGCGCTTTCAGCCGCGACTCGCGCCCGTCTCTGGAGTTCCTTTAAGCAGCGTTCTTAAAGCCCTCTCCTCACGCCCCAGGAAACAAAGAGGGAAGGAAAAGTCTCCTGCCTCTTCGGCAGGTGCAGACTTTTCCCGGGACTCCCTCCCGGCTAGCTGTGGTGCACTAACCCCTTCAGGCTATGTTCAAGCCGCCAACCCCAGTCCTCTCCCTGCACTCCGTCCGAAACCGAAATTCGAGCCTCAGAGCCTCAGCTCGCAGCCCCGCCCGCCCCGGCGGGTGAGCAGACAAGCCTCTCGGGCTGGTGAGTGCCGGTCGGCACCATCCTCTGTGCGGGAATCTCCCCGCTTTGCCCTCCGCACCCGTTGCTGTGCTCTCCTCCGCGGCTTCGAAGCTCCCCCCTCCGCCTCCGCAGTCTCTGCCCGCGAAGGAACTTCCTAGTGTGTGGAAACTTTTCCTCCTTCACAGCTCCCTCCCGCTGGTGCAGGTGCTGTCCCTATTCTTTTGTCTCTGTTTTTTCTTTTTTTCTTTTGCCCTACCCAGGTACGTGGGGAGTTTCTTGCCTTTTGGGAGGTCTGAGGTCTTCTGCCAGCCTTCAGTAGGTGTTCTGTAGGAGTTGTTCCACGTGTAGCTGTATTTCTGGTGTATCTGTGGGGAGGAAGGTGATCTCCGCGTCTTACTCTTCCGCCATCTTCCGCCGAGCCCCCTGACCTGATCTTTATGAGTTCTTTCCTTCTGCTAACTTTGGTTTTTTTTTGTTGTTCTTCTTCTTTCTGTAATTGCTTTAGGTGTAAGGTTAGTTTGTTTATTTGAGATTTTCTTGAGGTAGGATTTTACTGCTATAAATTTCCCTCTTAGAACTGTTTTTGCTGTATCAAAGAGGTTTTTTGGTCATTATGTTTCCATTGTCATTCTTTTCTAGGTATTTTTTAATTTCCTCTTTGATTTCCTCAGTGATCTCTTGGTTAGTATTAACGTATTGTTTAGCCTCCATGTGTTTATATTTTTTACAGTTTTTTCCTGTAATTGATATCTAATCTCATAGTTTTGTGGTCAGAAAAGATACTTCATATGATTTCAAAATTCTTAAACTTATCAAGGCTTGATTTGTGACCCAAGATATGATCTATTCTGGAGAATGTTTCATGACCACTTGAGCAGAACATGTATTCTGTAGTTTTTGGATGGACTGTCCTATAAATATCAATTAAGTCTATCTTGTCTAATGTGTCATTTAATGCTTGTGTATCCTTATTTATTTTCATTTTGGAAAAAAAATGAAAAGAATTAAGGACAGTCTCAGAGGCCTCTGGAACATCTGGAAATTTCCCTTTCTCTGGTGATAGTGGGGTGTCAAAGTCCCCAACCATTATTCTGTTACTGTTGATTTCCCCTTTTATGGCTGTTAGCATTTGCCTCATGTATTGAGGTGCTCCAATGTTCGGTGCAAAATATTTACAATTCTTTTACCTTCCTCTTGGATTGATCCCTTGATCATTATGTAGTGTCCTGCTTTGTCTCTTGTAATAGTCTTTATTTTAAAGCGTATTTTGTCTGATATGGGTATTGCTACTCCAAATTTCTTTTGATTTCCATTTACATAGAATACATTTTTCATCACCTCACTTTCAGTCTGTATGTGTCCCTAGATCTGCAATGGATCTCTTGTAGACAGCATACATACGGGACTTGTTTTTGTATGCATTCTGCCACTCTGTGTCTTTTGGTTGTAGCATTTAATCCATTTACATTTAAGGTAATTTTTGATATAAATGTTCCTATTAACATTTTCTTATTTGATTTATGTTTGCTTTTGTAGGTCTTTTCATTCTCTTGTCTTTTCTGCCAAGATAAGTTCCTTTAGCATTTGTTGTAAAGTTCATTTGGTGGTGCTGAATTCTCTTAATTTTGTTTATCTGTAAATGTTTTAATTTTTCTGTCGAATATAAATGAGATCCTTGCTGGGTAGAGTAGTCTTGGTTGTAAATTTTTCCCTTTCATCACTTTAATTATATTCTGCCACTCCCTTCTGGCTTGCAGAGTTTCTGCTGAAACATCAGCTGTTAACCTTATGGGGATTCCCTTGTGTGTTATTTGTTGTTTTTCCCTTGCTGCTTTTAATGTTTTTTCTTTGTATTTAATTTTGGATAATTTCATTAATATGTGTCTCAGCATGTTTCTCCGTGGATTTTTCCTGTAAAGGACTCTCTGTGCTTCCTGGACTTGATTGACTATTTCCTTTCACATGTTAGGGAAGTTTTCGACTATAATCTCTTCAAATATTTTCTTAGACGCTTTCTTTTTCTCTTCTTCTTCCAGGACCCCTATAATTCGAATGTTGGTGCCTTTAATGTTGTTCCAGAGGCCTCTGAGACTGTCCTTAATTCTTTTCATTTTTTTTTCCTTTACTCTGCGCTGTGGCAATTTTTTCCCTTATTCTATCTTAAAGGTCACTTATCCGTTCTTCTGCCTCAGTTATTCTACTATTGATTCCTGCTACAGTATTTTAAATTTCATTTATTCTGTTGTTCATCATTGTGTGTTTGCTCTTCAGTTCTTCTAGGTCTTTTTTAAACATTTCTTGTATTTTCTCCATTCTATTTCCTGGAATTTGGATCATCTTTACTATCATTACTGTGAATTCTTTTTCAGGCAGCCTGCATATTTCTTCTTCATTTGTTTGGTGTTTTAGGTTTTTACCTTGCTGCTTCATCTGCTGCATTTTTCTCTGTCTTCTCCTTTCCTTTAGCTTACTGTGTTTGGGGTCTCCCTTTCACAGGATGCAGGTTTGTTTTTCTTGTTACTTGTGGTGTCTGCCCCCAGTGGGTGAGGTTGGTTCAGTGGCTTGTGTAGGTTCTGGGTGGAGGCACCTCGTTACACCGTTCTGGTGGGTGGCAATTAATCTTGTCCTTCTGGTGGGCAGGGCCATGTCAGGTGGTGTGTGTTGGGGTGTCTGTGAACTTAGTATGACTTTAGGCAGCCTCTCTGCTAATGGGTGGCCCTGTGTTCCTGTCCTGCTAGTTTTTTGACATGGGACCTCCAGCACTGTAGCTTGCTGGCCATTGGGTGGAGCTGGGTCTTAGCGTTGAAATGGAGATCTCTCAGAGAGCACACGCCGATTGATATTATGTGGAGCCAGGAGATTTCTGGTTGTCCAATGTCCTGAAATCGGCTTTTCCACCTCGGAGGCTCACGTCTAATACCTGGCCGGAGCACCAAGACCCTGACAGCTGCATGCCTTAGAGGAAAAGGAAGGAAAAAATAGAAAAAAAACACAGTAGTACACAAAACCAAATGGTAATAACAATACTAAACAGGCAAAATCACAGAAAGAAACATACACACACATGCTCACAAAAAGGAAACAAACAAACAAGCCAAAAAAAAGAAAGAAAAGAATAGTGAGCACACTAGGAAAAACAGTAAAAGCAAACCTAAACAGACAAGATCACACGAAGAAACACATACATATACACTCACAAAAAGAAAAAAAATAAAAATATTAAAATAAAGTAAATAAAAATACTAAGAATAAAAAAATAAAAAATAAATAAAATTTTAAAAACAGGAAGAGAGCAACCTAACCAATAAGAAAATCCACCAATGATAACAAGCACTAAAATCTAACTTAAGATAAACATAAAACTGGAAACCAATCAGACCCAGAAAGCAAACCCCAAGTCTACAGTTGCTCCTAAAGTCCACTGCCTCATTTGGGGGAACATTGGTTGTCTAATCAAGTATTCTTCAAATGCAGGGATTTTCAAGTTCGTTTTGGGCATTTAATCTGCTGCTCCTGAGGCTGCACTGAGAAATTTCCCTTTCTCTACTTTGTTCCCACAGCTCCTCAGGTTCAGCTTTGATTTTGGCCCTGCCTTTATGTGTAGGCTGCCCTCAGGCATCTGTTCCCTTCACAGACAGGAGGAGGTTAAGCGGCAGCTGATTAGGGCTCTCTTGCTCACTCAGGCCAGCGAGAGGGAGGATTACTGTAGTCATAACTGGAATGTGAGGTGAGGCTGCAGTGGCAGAGGTCAGCGTGACATTGCAACAGCCTGAGGGATGCCATGTTTTCTCCTGGAGGAAGTTGTCCCTGGATCATGGGACCCTGGCAGTGGCATGCTTCACAGGATGCTGGGGTGGTGTACGTAGTGACCTGCACTTCCACACAGGATTCTTGGTGGCAGTGGTGGTGATGGTAGAGGTTCATGCCCATTCTGGGGTCCAAGCTAATAGCCATGGCTTCCACTTATCTCTGGAGCTCGCTTAGGTGGTGCTCTGTCTTCTGTGGGCACACGGAGCAGGAATCCCCTCTCGTTGTGCACCCAGAAAAAATGGTCTCTGGGCTATTTGGCAGGTGAGAGTTTTTCCTGGACTCCCTCCAAGCTATCTGTGGCACAGTAGCCTCCTTCAGGCTGTTTTCATGCAGCCATCCCCATTTCTCTCCCTGGGGTCTTACCTCTGGAGCCCAAGACTCAGCTCCCAGGCACCACCCGGCATGGTGGGTGAGAAGAGAACATCTCAGATTGGTGAGTGCAACTCAGCACTGATCCTCTGTGCCGGAATCTCTCCACTTTACCCTCTGCCCCACTATTGCTGCACTCTCCTCTGTGGCTCTGAAGCTTCCCTCCCTCACACCCCCCCTTGCCCACCAGTTAAGGGGCTTTGAGTGTGTAGAAACTTTTCATCCTTCACAGCTCGCTTCCAGAGGTGCAGCTCCTGTCCCTATTCTTCTGCCTCTGTTTTTTCTTTTTTCTTTTGCCCTAGCCAGATATGTGGGGATTTTCTTACCTTTGGGGAAGTCTGAGGACTTCTGCCAACATACAGTAGGTGTTTTGTAGGAGTTGTTACACATGTAGATGTATTTTTCATGTTTTTGTGGTGAGGAAAGTGATCTCCACGTCTTACTTCTCTGCCACCTTGAAGGTCCTCAGATAATGCGTTTTCCAAAGTGAATATTTGTGGCAAACCTACGTCAAGTAAGTCTATTGGAGCCATTTTTTTTCAAACAGCATTTTCTCACTTCATCTCTGTGTCATATTTTGACAATTCTGCCAATAATTCAAGCTCTCCACCAGAAAGAAAAACAGAAAAACAAACAAAAACACAAAAACCAAAAATCTATGATTCACTGAAGGCTCAGATGATGATTATCATTTTTTAGCAATAAAGGATTTTAAAATTAAGTTATGTACATTTTTTAGACATAATGCTATTGTACACTTAATAGACTACTGTATAGTGTAAACACATCTTTTCTATTTACTGAGAAAACAAAAATTTGTGTGATTCGTTTTAGCGATATTCACTTTATTGAGGCAGCCTGGAACCTAACTTGCAATAACTTCAAGGTATGCCTGTACACAATTTGACTGCCTGATATCTACATACACTCATCTTCCCATATATGCTCTTTAAAATATATACATTTTCAATAATACCTCATCTCCACACAATAGCCAAATAAACGAAACAATCCAAAACCAGAAAAGCACTTTCTATCTCCTTAAAAGGAATGCAGCCCCAAGTTTCATCTGTTATACACTCTAGCTATTAATATAAGACATCCAGATGATGCCTATTCCTCTTCTAGTGTTGTGCCAGGCCTCTTTATTATTCTACAACTTATGTACTTAAGCAACAAAATGAGTCACCTTTAACACAGCCTATGTAATACTAGGGTGTGAAAGGGCCCGGTAGTAGAAATAAATGGAGAGGATTAATAAAATTTACAGTAAATAACATAAATACAAGTAATAATTTCTGTTACAGTTAATATTACGGTGTAACAAACCATCCAAAATCATAGTGAGTTAAAGCAATGACATTTATTTTGCTTCTAAATATGAAATGTGGGCAGGGTGCTTTAGGTACAGATCACTTCTGCCCCTCTTGGATTCAGCTGGGGTTGTTCAAAAGCTAGAGGCTGGAATCATCTGAAGTCTCAATCAATCATATTTCTGCTAGTAGTTGCTGGCTGTCAGCTGAGACCTGTGCTAGGGCTGTTAGTTGCCACACCCATATGTCCTTTCCATGTGTCCTAGGCATCCTCATAACATGGTGACTTGTTCCCCAAATGAGCATTCCAAGAGAAAGAGAGAACCAGGAAGAAATTACCCGTGTTATGACATAGTCCCATAACATCACCTCCTTGGTATTCTTTTGGTCTGAGCAGTCACAAGCCCACCCAGGTTCAAAGGAAAGTAAATAGTTTCCACCTGTTGATAAAGCATCAGAAAAGTAACAACTTTTCAAAATTTCAATCTGCCACAATTATCCATATATTCAACTTCAACTTCTTGGTAGTCTTTCATTGGTGGAGTGGCCCACACCCTCATTCCTGAGGGTCTTGGAGCTTGGTGGTCCCATCTGGATGTTGCTGTGGTTCTTCCACTGGGAATCATGGTAACATAAGAGCCTCTGGGCTCTGTCTACAATCCTCCTTGCCCCCACTGTCAGGCAGCAATCCTTTTACCCCTGGTAAGCAGGTTCAAACAGTTGGCCACTATCTTCATGCTCTCTTTGCCTGTTTCCTCAGTGGTAGTGGACAGGTGGCGATCTCAGACGCCAGTGCAGCAGAACCATTACTGTGGCCACTTGTAGAAACATTAATCCTTAGGGGTTCGCTTTCTACTATCAGTCCCTGGGATGGAAATTCTGTTAATTGGTATAGGATGTAACTGTGAGAGGTACCACCCAGTTTTCCACATCTTGGTTCCCATGTCCACATATTCTGGCTGTGCAAGGAGCTCCATATGGTGGCCCCTTGGTCCAGGCACACACTTCATCTTATAAGACAGCATCCCTATCTGTCACAATGTTTCTCTTGGCTGGGGTCTTCAGGTGGCCTCTCCATGATATCTGAGGCCAACTGTTTCAGGGTGATGGGGAGACAGGGGAATCTTGTGGGCATCAGTCGTTGCTTGCTTCTTTGGATTAAAAGAAAATTTTCTTTTTGCTGGAGGTGGTGGCAATAAGGGTTGGAAGGTTAGAAAATGGTCTGGAGCCTCATGTTTAAAAGTTATTGCAATAGCCAAGGAAACATTGATTGGCCTTTTTTCAAGCCAGTGAAAAGAGATGTTCAAGAGATGTTTAAGCATCTCTCCATTCATTCATGTATTCATCTACCCACTTATCTGCTCACCTGTCTGTCTGTCCATTCATGCATCCATTTATTCCTTTGGCAGCTGTATGTTCTGAGCCATGCCTTCCTAACCCACACACACCTTGGGTTGGCACAGGAATTAAGTCAGACCCCTGACTACCAGAAGCTTCCAAGTAGCATATTCAGACCTGTAAACAGAGAAGCAACAGCTCACTGTGAAAAGCATAATGGTGGAAGTACACAGAGGAACAGAGGTGACACAGAGAAGGTAATGATGCCCTCTGGCTGGATCTGGGGAAGGCCTCCAGTGGAGGTGACTTCTGAGCTGCAGACAGGTAAGAATTCAGTGACTTCCATCCAGCCCAGAATCATGCTCACGGTCCAATAGCATCCAGAGACTGAGAAACAATTTTGGCCTGAAGTTTTCAGTTTTCCCTTTAACCAACATGTTGCTCCCTTTCCCAGCAAGGTTCTGACTTAGATATCCACATTATTACTTGCTGAAATCAAAGGGATTGGTTTTTATTTGTGATTCAATTGACTATGATACACTGTATTACAACTACAGATCAAAAAGATTTTGTGGTAACATATACATAACATAAATTTTACCACTTTAACCATTTCTAGGGATACAATTCAATGGCATTAAGCACACTCACAATGTTGTGCAACCACCACAGCTATCCATTTACAGAACCTTTCTGTCATCCAAAACAAAAACTACATACCACTTAAGCAATAACTCTCCATTTCCCTGCTCCACCCAAACTTTGGTAACAACTAGCTTACTTTCTTTCTCTGTGGATCTGCCTGTGTCACATATATACAATGGAATATTACTCAGCCATAAAAAGAAATGAAATTGAGTCATTTGTAATGAGGTGGATGGGCCTAGAGTCTGTCATACAGTGAAGTAAGTCAGAAAGCAAAAGACAAATACCGTATGCTAACACATATATATGGAATCTAAGAAAAAATAATGTCATGAAGAACCTAGGAGTAAGACGGGAATAAAGACACCGACTTACTAGAGAATGGACTTGAGGATGTGGGGAGGGGGAATGGTAAGCTGTGACAAAGTGAGAGAGTGGCATGGACATATATACACTACCAAACGTAAAATAGGTAGCGAGTGGGAAGCAGCCTCATAGCACAGGGAGATCAGCTTGGTGCTTTGTGACCACCTAGAGGGGTGGGATAGGGAGGGTGGGAGGGAGGGAGGGAGATACAAGAGGGAAGAGATATGGGAACATATGTATATGTATAACTGATTCACTTTGTTATAAAGCAGAAACTAACACACCATTGTAAAGCAATTATACACCAATAAAAATGTAAAAGGACTTCCCTGGTGGCGCAGTGGTTGAGAGTCCGCCTGCCAATGCAGGGGACATGGGTTCGTGACCCGGTCCGGGAAGATTCCACATGCTGCGGAGCAGCTGGACCCGTGAGCCATGGCCGCTGAGCCTGCACATCCAGAGCCTGTGCTCCGCAATGGGAGAGGCCACAACAGTGAGAGGCGCACTTACCAGAAAAAAAAAAAAAAGTGAAATCATACAACATTTTTTCTTTTGTTTCTGCTTATTTAACTGAGCACAATGTTTTAAGGTTCATCCATCGGGTAACAAGTATCTCTGTTTGTATGTATGTGTGTATGTATGTGTATATATATATATATATATATATATATATATATATATATGCCATATCTTGTTTATCCATTCATCTGTTGGTGGACATTTGAATTATTTCCACCTTTCTGCAAATGTGAATAATGGCACTATGAACATTGGTGTACAAGTATCTTTTTGAGTCCCTGCTTTCAATTAAGGTATAGGCCTTAGAATTAGAATTGCTGGATTATATAGTAACTCTAGTTTTAGCTTTTTTGAGGAAGTACAGAGCTATTTTCCACAGAGGAGGAACTATTTTACATTCCCACCACCAATATTCAGGGTTCCAATTTCTCCATATGCTTGCCAACATTTTTTATTTTGATTTTTTAAGATATAATTGTCATCTTAATGAGCACAAAATAGTATTTCATTGTGGTTTTGATTTGCATTTCCCTAATGATTAGTGATGTTGAGCATCTTCTCATGTGTTCATTGGTCATCTACATGTCTTCTTTGAAGAAGAGTCTATTCAAGGCGTTTGCCCATTTTTTATTTGTGTTTTGTTGTTGTTGTTCATTTGTAAGAATTCTTTAATCTAGATATTAGCTAGAAGTTCTAGATATTAATTCCTTATCAGATATATAATTTACAAATGTTTTCTCTATTCTGCGGAGTCTTTTAACTTTCTTAGAGTATTCTTTCATAAGCAAAAGTTTTTAATTTTTATAAAATCCAATGTATCTACTTTTTCTTTTATTGTATTCTGTTGCTGTTATACCCAAGAACTCATTGTCACATAAAATGTCAGGAAGATTACCCCCTTTGCTTTCTTCTAAGAATTTTATAGTTTTAGCTTTTACAGTGGATTTATTTCTAGTTTATTTTTCTCTTAACAGTCTCCTCTGATGGTAACTCCAATACTAATTTTCAACATGACCATCCTCAGCAACTCTAGGTAGTATGATGAATTGCAACATTTCTCAGAGACTGCTTCACACAGAGCTGACTGGATCTCTAGGGCTCTCAGGCTCCGCTTCTCTTTGTCCTCTCTTTTCAAAACAGCCCATGTATTGCAAACTTAAGTTTTTCCAGGAAGAAACCAATAAATATTACAGCAGTGATAAATGAAATAGGGAAACTAAAAATAAGTGAAAATCCATCAAACAAAAAGTTGGTTCTATGAAAAGATAAACGAATTTGACAAGATTTTAACTAGGTTTACTAAGAAAAAGGAGAGAAGACTCAAATTACATCTGATTATACAGAAATTAAGAGGGTTATAAAAGATGTCAACTACAATTGGCACTGGCCAATGGAACTTGCCATCTACCTCTACAAAGATTAAATCATGAGCTGATGGCTGCTGACTTTCAACACCCCCTGAAAGAAGTTCAGGGTGAAGAGCAGAAATGAGGCACTCTGTGCCCTGGAAAAAACTGGCAGAACAGGTCTTCAGATAGTTTGATGTTTTCAGGAGATGACTTAATGAGCCCAATTCTTGTATCTCTTCGTATATAATAAAGCACTAAAACCCTTTATGCTGACGTCTGCTCCTCATGACTAGCAGTGCCTTCCCAAGAGTAGCAGAACCTTATGCAAAAAATATGTGCTTGATTGCATGTACTCCACCTTCACCAAAATCACAAAAACTGACCTCCCCCCACCTCTATGGAGCAGTTTATCAGAGCTATCTGAGATGCTGTCTCCTGGGCTATAGTCCTCATTTTCCACCAAATAAAACTTAACTCACAATTCTCACGTTGTGTATTTTTTTAAGTCATCAAAGTGTAGTATAAACAACTTTGTGCCAACCAATTGTATAACCATGATGAAATAAAAACATTCTTAGAAACACACAACTCACTAAGACTGATTACAAATAGTCTGAATCAGCAATCAAAAACCTCCCCAAACCATACTGTCTTGATTACTGTAGGTTTGTAGTATAGTCTGAAGTCAGGGAATCTGGTTCCTCCAGCTCCATTTTTCTTTCTCAAGATTGCTTTGGATATTCATGGTCTTTTGTGTTTCCATACAAATTGTGAAATTTTTTGTTCTAGTTCTGTGAAAAATGTCATTGGTAGTTTGATAGGGATTGCATTGGATCTGTAGATTGCTTTGGGTAGTATAGTCATTTTCACAATGTTGATTCTTCCAATCCAAGAACATGGTATATCTCTATATACGTTTGTGTTGTATTTGATTTCTTTCATCAGTGTCTTATAGTTTTCTGCATATAGGCCTTTTGCCACCTTAGGTAGGTTTATTCCTAGGTATTTTATTCTTTTTGTTGCAATGGTAAATGAGATTGTTTCTTAATTTCTCATTCTGAACTTTCATTGTTAGTGTATAGGAATGCAAGAAATTTTTGTGTATTAATTTTGCATCCTGAGACTTTACTAAATTCATTGATTAGCTCTAGTATTTCTCTGGTGACATCTATGCAATTTTCTATGTATATTGTCATGTTATCTGCAAAGAGTGACAGTTTTACTTCTTCTTTTCCATGTGACACAGAAACAGACAGATATATAGAGAATAGACTCGTGGTTGCCAAGGGGTGTAGGGAGGGGGAGGGATGGATTGGGAGTCTATGTTTAGCAGTTGCCAATTATTATATATAAGATAGATAATTAACAAGGTCCTAGTGTATAGTATGGGAAACTATAATTTAATGTCCTGTGATAAAATCATAATGGAAAAGAATGTGAAAAGAATATGTATATGGGCTTCCCTGGTGGCGCAGTTGTTGAGAGTCCGCCTGCCAATGCAGGGGACATGGGTTCATGCCCCCGTCCGGGAAGATCCCACATGCCACGGAGCGGCTGGGCCCGTGATCCATGGCCGCTGAGCCTGTGTGTCCAGAGCCTGTGCTCTGCAATGGGAGAGGCCACAGCAGTGAGAGGCCCGTGTACCACAAAAAACACAAAAATAAAAGAATATGTATATATGTGTGTGTGTGTGTGTGTGTGTGTGTGTGTGTATGTACAACTGAATCAGTTTGCTATACAGCAAAATAAACACATTATAAATCAACTATAGTTCAATAAAATTTAAGAACATAAGCTTAAAAAACTACCCCCCAAAAAGCCCATAATCAAATTACTTCACTTCTGAATTGTCCAAAACATTTATAGAAAAACCCTCCACAAACACTTCCAAGAAAGAAAAAAAAACCTCTTCAGAAACAAGAAGGAATGAATCTGAACTTACTCCATGAGGCCAGCCTTTCCCTGATACCAAAACCAGAGAAAGACACTACAGACAAATATCCTTGGTGAATATTGATGCAAAACTCCTCAACAAAGTACTAGCAAACAGACTTGAACAGCACATTAATAAGATTGTACACCATTACCAAGTGGTATTTATTCCTGCAGAGCAAAGATGGTTCAACATAGAGAAATCAATCAATGGTACAGCACATAAACAGAATGAAAGTTAAAATCCACATGATCATTTCAATTGATGCAGAGGAACACTTGATAAAATTCTACAAATTTTCATGATAATCACAATGAACATTCTTGGCATAGAGGGATATTATATCAACATACTAAAATCCTTGTTGGAAAGCCTACAGATAACACTGTATCCAATTGTGAAAGGTCAAAAATGTTTTCTCTAAGATCAAGAATAAGACAAAGATGCCTTCTCTTGCCATTTTTATTTAAGATTGCAATGGAAGTCCTAGACAGAGTGATTAGGCAGGAAAAAAGGGAAAAAAAGGCATCCAAATTGGGAACGAAGAAGTAAAATTATCTCTGTTCACTGACAAAAAGATATCATATATAGAAAACCTTAGATATTACACACACACACACACACACACACACAAACGCACACACAATTAGAACAAATAAAATAATTCAGGTGAGTTGCAAATAATTAATACAAAATTAATATGCAAAGAACTCAGTCATATTCTGTACACTAACAGTAATCCATAAAGGAAATTCAGAAAATTCTATTTACAATAATGTCAAAACAATATTTAGGTATAAGCTTAAAAAAATGTGAAAGTGATACACTGAAAACAAAACATTGCTTGAGGAAAGTAAAGAAGACATAAATAAATGGAAAGATATCTCATGTTCATGGATTGGATCAAGATTTAATATTGTAAAGATATCAATACCACACAAAGAAATCTACAGATTTAATGTAACCCCTATCAAAATCCCAATGGCATTTTTTACAAAAATAGAAATATCCATCCTCAACTTCATATGGAATGACAAGGAAGTCTGAATAGCCCAAACAAATTTAAAAAGTAGAAATTTAGAGGTTCTCAATGCTTCCTGATTCAAAACTTCTTACCAAGCTAGAGTAATCAAATCAGTGTAGTAATGGCACATAAAAGTGTACATATATACCAATGGAATAGAATAGAATAGGGAAGTCAGAAATAAACCCTGAAATATATGGTGAAATGATTTTCAAAAAGAGGAGAAGACAGATTTTTCAGAAAAAATAGTGTTGTGAAAACAGAATATCTAAATGCAAAACAATGAATTTGGAACCCATCTTACATGATATACAGAAATTTAATCAAAATGGATCAAAGACCTAAATGTAAGAGCAAAAACTATAAAGAAAGAAAGTTTATAAGAAAACATATGGGAGAAGCTTTAGACATTGCATTTTGCAAACTTCATGGATATGACACTGAAATCAGAGTAACCAAAGGAAAAAAAATGATAAATTGGACTTCCTTAAAATTAAAAAATTCTGACAACGATCCCTCGAGCCCCAACCCAGCCTCTAACCCAGGCATGCACACCATGTGGGGAGTGAGGTGGGGAGTGAAACCACCACAGAATTTCAGTCACAAGCCTCAGCTATGCCACCAACCAAAGCAGAGACTGATATCAAATCTGGGAGAAACCCAAGTACCTCAGGACTTCTGCTACAGCACCTCAGGATCTGCCCCTATCCTAATAAGGCAGTGACAGCCATTGAGCAAAGCAGATGCCCCAGCTTGAACATGACCCTTTCTCTAGCCCATCAAACTCCAGTGTGAGCTCCCACCAAGGCACTGGCTGCCAGCACACCCTGGGGGAAGATTCAGCCCATGCCTACTTCAGATACAGCTCTCCCACCAAAGCCACTGGATACACACAACCTGCACAGTGATGCTCCAACAAAAGAACACACATTGTAAGACCAGGATAGGTAACTGTTTCGCCTAATTTCATAGAGACAGAGAAAGTTAAACAAAATGAGAAGACCAAAGAATATGTTTCTAATTGAAAAACAAGAAAAAAAAACCTGTGGGAAATACCCTAATGAAACAGAGATAAATAACTTACCTGAAAAGAATTCAAAGCAATAGTACTAAGAATGCTAACTGAAAATGTGATAAGAAGAGATGTACACAGTGAGAATTTTAACAAATTTAACAAATTTAACTACAAAAAGCATCCAATCAGAGCTGAAGTAGGCAATAACTGAAATGAAAAGTACACTAAAGGGAATTAAGAAGAGATTAATTGATACAATCTTCTGTATCTCTTCTTACACATAAGCAAGCTGGAAGATAGAAATATGGATATCAACTAACCAGAACTGCAGAAAAAAAAAACCCAAAACAAAAATAACACAAAACAAAATCACCAACAGAAAACCCCAACAATTATTTAAAACATGAGTATAGTTTAAGGGGCCACTGGGACAACATTAATCATACTAACATTCACAGTATATAGGTTCTAGAAGGAGAAGAGAAGAACAATAGGTCAAAAATGTATTTGTTGAAATTTTGGCTGAAAACCTCCCACACCAAAAAGGGAACAGATATTCAGGGACAGGACACACAGAGAGTCTCAAACAATACAAACCCAAGAGACTCAAACTGACAGATAAATAAAATGGGAAATGTTTATGATAAGAGAGAATTGTAAAGGCAGCAAGAGAAAAACAAAGTCAAATTCAGGTGAACCCCCATAAAGCCATCAGCTGATTTTTCAGCAGAAGCTTTGCAGGCAAGAAGGGAGTGTCATGACATATTCAAAGGTCTAAAAGAAAAAAAAAAACAAACCCCTACAACCTAGGATACTCTACCCAGCAAATTTATCATTCAGAATTGAAGAAGAGAAGACAGAGTTTCCCAGAGAAGCCAAAACTAAAAGAGTTCATCAATACTAAACTGATCTTTCAAGAAGTGTTAAAGGGTTTACTTAAATGAAAAAGAGAAGGATACAAAAAGAAATAAAAAATTACAGGAAGGCAAACTCCTCACTGATAAAAGAAAATGTATAGTAATGGCTATGTATCAACCACTTAAGCTAGTAGGAAGGTTAAAAACAAATTGTAAAATCAAGTATAACTATAATAAACAGTCAAGGGGTAGACATGAAGATAAAAATATGACATTAGCAACACAAAAACTGTGTGTGGGATAAAAATATAGAGCATTCAGAATGTGTTTGAACCTAAAGGATTATCAGTTTAAAACAAGTAGATGTTGAAATATGTAAGTTCCATGGTAACCATAAATCAAAAAACTACAACAAATACACAAAAACGTCAGAGAAAAGGAAACAAACAACACTAACTAAAATTGTCAAACTACAGGGGAAGAAACTAAGAAAAGAAGAGAAGAACAGAGGTGAACTACAAAAACAACCAGAAAACAAGTAACAAAATGGCAATAAGTATATACCTATCAATAATCACTTTAAATGCCAACAAACTCATGCTGCAATCAAAAGACATAGGTTAGCTTATTGGATAAAAAAAGACACATCTATATCCTGCCTATAAGAGACTCACTTCAGAGCTAAAGACACACAGACAGTGATTGTATCTTTAAAAGAAGATAAAGCTGAAGTAACAATTCTCATAACAGACAATGGATATTTTTTTTTTTTGACAATGGATATTTTTAAACAAAGTGTATAGAGAAAAGACAAAGAAGGACATTACACAATCATAAAGGGAAAAGTTCAAGAAGAGCATGTAAGATTTGTAAACATATATATACCTAAAATAGGGGCACCTAAATATGTAAAGCCAATATTAACAGACATAAAGGAAGAAATTAACAATAATACAATAATAATAGGGGACTTTAGGGAATTCCCTGGTGGTCCAGTGGTTTGAATTCAGCGCTTTCACAGTTGGGGCCTGGGTTTAATCCCTGGTCAGTGAACTAAGATCCTGCAAGCCACGTGGCACTGACCCCCCCCCCCAAACAATAATAATAATAGGGGACTTTAACAGCCCCACTTACATCAGTGGACAGATAATCCAGACAGAAAATAATGAGGAAACAGTGGCCTTACATTACACATTAGAACAGTTGGACTTATTGGATATCTATATAATATTCCATCCAAACACAGCAGAATACACTTGTTTTAAGTGCACATGGAACAGTCTGCAGGATAGATCACTTACTAGACAGCAGAACAAGTCTCAACAAATTTATGTGGATAGAAATTATATCAAGCAATTTTTCCAAACATAACAGTATGAAACTAGAAATTAATTACAGAAAGAAAAATGAGAAAAACACAAACAGGAGATAAAACAACATGCTACTGAAAAACCAAGAAATCTTCAAAGAAATCAAAAGAAAAAAATTTGAGAAAAATGAAAATTAAAACACAACTTTCCAAATTCAATGGGATGTAGCAAAAGCAGTTCTAAGAGCAACACAGGCCTACCTCAAGAAGCAGGAAAAAGAAAGACTCAAAAAAAAAAAACTTAACCAGCCACCTAAAGGAATTAGAAAAAGAAGAACTAACAAAGCTCAAAGTCAGCAGAAGGAATGTAATTATAAAGATCAGAGCAGAAATAAGTAAGAGATCAAAAATATACAATAGGGCTTCCCTGGTTGGCACAGTGGTTGAGAGTCCGCCTGCCGATGCAGGGGACGTGGGTTCGTGCCCCGGTCCAGGAGGATCCCACGTGCCGTGGAGCGGCTGAGCCTGTGAGCCATGGCCGCCGAGCCTGCGTGTCTGTAGCCTGTGCTCCGCAACGGGAGAGGCCACGATGGTGAGAGGCCCGCGTACCACACACACACTATATATATATATATATATATATATATATATATATATATATATATATATATATATATATATATATATATATATATATATATATATATATATATATACACAATAGAAAAATCAACAAAACTACAAACACACGAGTGGTGTTTTTGAAATGATAAAAAAAAATTGACTTTAATCAGGCTCATTAAGAAAGAAAGTGGACTCAAATAAACAAAATGTGAAATGAAACAGAAAGATTACAATCCATATAACAGAAATACAATCATAAAAATATAGTACAAATAGTTAAATGCCAACAAATTGGAAACCTATATGAAATGGATAAATTATTATTAACATACAATCTTCCAAGACTGAATCAAGAAGAAATAGATCATCTGTACAAACCAACTACATGTATTAAAATTGAATCATAAATCAAAAACTCCCAACAATAATGCAGACTCCAACAACTTCACAGATGAACTCTACCAAACGTAGAAAAAAACTAGACAGCTACTTGTCAAAGAATGAATTTAGAACATTTTCTCAGACTACGTACAAAATAAGCCCCAAAGGTGTAAAGACCTGAATGTAACATTGGAAACCATCAATCTTCTAAAGTAAAACATAGGCTATACACTCTGACATAAGTTTTAAGTTTTTTTTTAATCTGTCTCCTCAGGCAACAGAAAGAAAAGCAAAAATAAACAAAATGACCAAATTAAATTTAAAAACTTTTGCACAGCAAAGGAAACCATCAAGAAAACAAAAAGACAACCTAGTGAATGGGAGAAGATATTTTCAAATGATATGACTGATAAGGGATTAATATCCAAACTTTACAAAGAGATCATACAATTCAGTATCAAAGAAGCCAACAATCTTATTTTAAAAATGGGCAGAAGACCTGAATAGACATTTTTCCAAGGAAGACATACAGATTGCCAAAAGGCATGTGTAAAGATGCTCAACACTACTAATCATCAGGGAAATGCAAAACCACGAAGAGATATCACCTCACACCTGTCAGGATGGTTATTGTAATAAGATAACAAATAACACATATTGGTAAGGATATGGACAAAAGGGAACCCTAGTACACTGTTGATGTGTATGTAAATTGGTGCAGCCACTATGGAAAACAGTTCCTCAAAAAACTAAAAATAGGACTACCACATGATCCAGCAATTCCATTCTTGGGAATATATCCATAGTGCATGAAAACCATAATTTGAAAGACATGCACCCCAATATTCATAGCAGCATTATTTAGAATGTCCAATATATGGAAGCAACCTAAGTGTACATCAACAGATGAACTGATAAAGAAGATGTGACTATATATATATATATGTATATATACACATACATACACACAATGGAATATTATTTGGCCATAATAAAATGAACTTTTGCCATTTGCAACAACATGAGTGGACCTTTACTATGTTTAGTGACGTTTAGTCAGACAGAGAAAGACAAACACTGTATGTTTTCACTTATATATGTAATCTAAAAAATGAAACCAACTAAGGAATATAACAAAACAGAAACAGACTTACAGTTACAGAGAACAGATTAGTGGTTACCAGTGAGGAGAAGGGGAGGGGGAGGAGCAAGATAGGCAAAGGCAATTAAGAAGTACACACTACTATGTATAATATAAATGATACAAATATGTAATGTACAGCACAGGGAATATAATATAATAAATATAATATAATAAATTTAAATGGATTATAATCTATCTAATAGTGAATCACTATGTTGTACACCTGAAACTAATATCACGTTATAAGTTAACTATACTTCAATAAAAAAGAAAAAAAGAAAAATTTAAACTTCTATACATCAAAGTACACAGTCAACAGAGTGAACAGGCAACCTATAGCCTGGGAGAACAGATTTGCAAATCATATGTCTGATAAGCACTTAGTATCTAGAATATATAAATAATTCTTTCAAAGGGCTTAAATAGGTATTTCTCTAAAGGAGATATACAAATGGCCAATAAGCATATGAAAAAATGCTCAGCATCACCAATCATTAATGAAATGCAAATCAAATTCACAATGAGATACAACTTCACACTCATTAGAACTGCTACAAAAAAAAGCAGAAGAGTAGATTTTACAAGTTCTCATTACAGGAAAAAAAATTGCAACTACATATGATGACAGGTGCTAATCAAACATTGTGACAAATATTTTGCAACATATACAAATATCTAATTACAATATTGCTCACCTGAATTGTTATATATTGCAACAATTACAATATGTAATATGTTACACAAGTATACATTAAAAAAAAAACAAGTTTTGGAGATGATGTTTATGAATTGGACCCCTTGTGCCCTGTCCATAGAAATGTATAACACTTCTGTGCAAAACATTATGGTAGTTCCTCAAAAAAGTAAAAGTAGAATTACCGTATTATCCAGCAATTCCACATCTGGGTATATACATAAAATAATTGAAGAGAAGATCTTGAAGAGATTTGTACACCCATATTCACAGTATATTTTTTATTTGTTTTTTTAATAAAAATGGAAATTTATTTCTCAGAGTCCTGGAGGAAGGGATGCCCAAGATCAAGGTGCCAGCAGATCTGTGTCTGGTGAGGTCGGCTTTCTGATTCATAGACAGCTCTCTTCTTGCTGTACCCTCACATGTCAGAAGGGAAATGGAGTTATCTGGAGCGTCTTTTTTATTTTTTAATTGAAAAATAGTCGATTTACAATGTTGTGTTAGTTTCAGGTGAACAGCAAAGAGATTCAGTCATATATATATATATATATATATATATATATATATACATACATATATATATATATTTTTAACATTCTCTTCCATTATAGGTTACTACAAGATATTGAGTATTGCCCCTTGTGCTATACAGTAGGTCCTTGTTGGTTATCTATTTTATATACAGTAGTGTGTATATTTTAATCTCAAACTATTTATTTGTTTGTTTGTTTGTTTATTCTTGGCTGCGTTGTGTCTTCATTGTTGTCTGCGGGCTTTCTCTCTAGTTGTGGTGAGCAAGGGCTACTCTTCATTGTGGTGTGTGGACTTCTCACTGTGGTGGCTTCTCTTGTTGTGGAGCATGGGCTCTAGGCGTGCAGGCTTCAGTAGTTGCTGCGCACAAGCTCAGTAATTGCAGCATACAGGTTGTAGAGCGCAGGCTCAGTAGTTGTGGCACACGGGCTTAGTTACTCCATGAGATGTGGGATCTTCCCAGACCAGGGATTGAACCCATGTCCCATGCACTGGCAGGCAGATTCTTAACCACTGCTCCACCCGGAAAGTCCTAATCCCAAACTCTTAATTGATCACTCTCCCCCATCCATTTTGGTAACTATAAGTTTATTTTCCATGTTTGTGAGTCTATTTCTGTTTTGTAAATAAGTTCATTGGTATATTTTAGATTGCACATATAAGTGATATCATATGAAATTTGCCTTTCTCTCTCTGGCTTACTTCACTTAGTTATGGTAATCTCCAGGTCTATCCATCCATGTTGCTTCAAATGGCATTATTTCATTCCTTTTTTTATTTCTTTTGGCTGAGTAATACCACATCTTCTTTATCCACTCATCTGTCAATGGACACTTAGGTTGCTTCCATGTCTTGGCTATCTTAAATAGTGCTGCTATGAACACTGGAGTGTTCATCTTTACGAATTGTAGTTTACTCCAGATATATGGCCAGGAGCGCAATTGCAAGATCATATGGTGGCTCCACTTTTAGTTTTTAAAGGAAACGCCATACTGTTATGCATAGTGGCTGTACCACCTTACAGTACCACCAACAGTGTAGGAGGGTTCCTTTTTCGTCACACCCTCTCCAGCATTTATTGTTTGTAGACTTTTTGATGATGGCCAGTGTGAGGTGATAACTTGTATTTTTGATTTGCATTTCTCTAAAAATTAGTGGTGTTGAGCATCTTTTCATGTGATATTTGGTCATCTGTATGTTCTCCTTGGAGAAATATCTATTTAGTTCCTCTGCTCATTTTTTGATTGGGTTGTTTTTTTTTTTTTGATATTGAGCTGTATGAGCTGTTTGTATATTTTGGAGCTTAATCCCTTGTCAGTCACATTATTTTCAAATATTTTCTCCCATTCTGTAGGTTGTCTTTTTGTTTTGTTGATGGTCTCCCTTGCTGTGCAAAACCTTTTAATTTTAATTGGGTCCCATTTTTATGTTTTTATTTCCATTACTCTAGGAGACATATCCAAAATGATATTGCTGTAATTTATGTCAAGGAGTTTTCTGCCTATGATTTCCTCTAGGATTTTTATAATACCTGGTCTTAAAATTAGATCTTTAATTTATTTTGAGTTTATTTTTGTGTATGGTGTTAGTGAATGTTCTAATTTCATTCTTTTACATGTAGCTATCCAGTTTTCCCAGCACCACTTACTGAAGTTACTGTCTTTTCTCCATTTTATATTCTTTCCTCCTTTGTTGTAGATTAATTGACCATAAGTATATGGTTTTATTTCTGGGCTTTTATCCTGTTCCATTGATCTATATTTCTGTTTTTCTGCCAGTACTATTCTGTACCATGAAATGACATATTTAAAGTGCTGGAAAAAACCTGTTAATCAAGAATTCTATATCTGGCAAAATTTTCTCAAAAAATGGAGAAGAAATTAAGGCATTCCCAAATAAACTAATCTGAAGGAGTTGATTACTTGTAGAACTGCCCTAAAAGAAATGCTAAAGGGTGTGCTTCAGGTGAAATGAAAGGATAGTGGACAATGAACTGAAGCCATATGAAGAAAAAAGGAACTCCTCTAAAGGTAATTACATAGGTAAATACAAAAGCATGAATCATTCTGCTTTTGGTTTGTAAGATCACTTTTTGATTCCCATATGATTTAAAAGACAAGTGCAAAACACAATAATTATGAATTCATAATAATGGATACAAAATATAGAACGATGTAATTTAGGACAAGAACAACATAAGGAGGGTGGAGATATACAGGGGAAGAATTTTGTGTACAAGATTGTTACCAATTTAGGATGCTAAATGTCATCATCATGGGAACCACGAATAACTAAAATAAATCCAGAAAGAAAATAAGAGCAGAATAAAATGGTAAAAAAGAAGAAAAATCAATCAAACAAAAAGAGCACTGCACTACAGGAATTAACAAATGGCAAAGATATCAGATATATAGAAAGCAAGAAGCAAAATGGCAGAAGTGATTTCTTCAGTAATCACTTAAATTTTTTGAATTAATATTTATTGGAGCATACTTGCTGTAAAATGTTGTGTTTGTTTCTACTACACAGCAAAGTGAATCAGCTATACATATACATATATCCCCTATTTTTTGAATTTCCTTCCCATTTAGGTCACCACAGTGCATTAAGTAGAGTTCCCTGGGCTATACAGTATGTTCCCATCAGTTGTCTATTTTATACATAATATAGGTATCAACAAAAATCTCCCAATTTCTCCAACCCCACCCCTCGCCCCCTTGGTATCCATACATTTCTTTACATCTGTGTCTCTAATTCTGCTTTGTAAATAAGGACATCTATACCATTTTTCTAGATTCCACACATATGTGTTAATATAGGATGTTTGTTTTTCTCTTTCTGACTTACTTCACTCTAAGACGCTCTCTAGGTCCATCCATGTCTCAGTGAATGACCGAATTTCATTCCTTTTCCATGGCTGTGTAATATTCCATTGTATATATGTACGACATCTTTATCTATTCCTCTGTTAATGGACATTTAGGATGCTTCCATGTCCTGGCTATTGTAAATAGTGTTACTATGAACATTGGGGTGCTTATGTCTTCTTTTTTTTTAAACATCTTTATCGGAGTATAATTGCTTTACATTGTTGTGTTAGTTGCTGCTGTATAACAAAGTGAATCAGCTATACGTATATATATATATATATTATATATATATATATATATATATACACATCTGCATATCTCCTCCCTCTTGTGTCTCCCTCCCACCCACCCTATCAGACCCCTCTAGGTGGTCACAAAGCATAGATCTGATCTCCCTGTGCTATGTGGCTGCTTCCCACTTGCTATCTACTTTACATTTGGTAGTGTATATATTTAAATGCCACTCTCTCACTTCATCCCTGCTTACCCTTCCCCCTCCCTGTGTCCTCAAGTCCATTTTCTATGTCTGTGTCTTTATTCCTATCCTGCCCCTAGGTTCTTCAGAACCATTTTTTTTTAGATTCCATATATATATGTTAGCATACAGTATTTGTTTTTCTCTTCCTTACTTCACTCTGTATGACAGTCTCTAGATCCCTCCACCTCTCAACAAATTGTACTGTTGTACTTGTACTGTTCCTGGGAGTCTCTTGAATTATGGTTTTCTCTAGGTATATGCCCAGTAGTGGGATTTCTGGGTCATATGGTAATTCTATTTTTAGTTTTCTAGGGAACTTCCATAATGTTCTCAACAGTGGCTGTATCAATTTACTTTCCCACCAACTGTGTAGGAGGGTTCCCTTTTTTCCACACCCTTTCCAACATTTATTGTTTGTAGAATTTTTAATGATGGCCATTCTGACCAGTGTGAGGTAATACCTCATTGTAGTTTTGGTTTGTATTTCTCTAATAATTAGTGATGTTGAGCATCTTTTCATGTGCTTTTTGGCCATTTTTATGTCTTCTTTGGAGAAATGTCTATTTAGGTCTTCTGCCCATTTTTTGATTGGCTTGCTTGTTTTTTTCATGTTGAGCTGTAGCATGAGCTGTTTGTATGTTTTGGAGATTCATCCCTTGGCAGTTGCTTCATTTGAAAATATTTTTTCCCATTCTGAGGGTCGTCTTTTCATCTTGTTTATGGTTTCCTTTGGTGTGCAAAATTTTTAAGCTTAATTAGGTCAAAAAAGTTTAATTGGGTCAAAAAAGATCTTGCTGCAACTTATGTCAGAGAGTGTTCTGCCTGGGTTTTTCTCTAAGAGTTTCATAGTGTCTGGCCTTACATTTAGGTCTTGAATCCATTTTGAGTTTAGTTTTTGTGTATCGTATTACAGAATGTTCTAATTTCTTTCTTTTACATGTAGCTGTCCAGTTTCCCCAGCACCACTTATTGAAGAGGCTATCTCTTCTCCCCTGTATATTTTTGTTTCCTTTGTCATAGATTAGGTGACCATAGGTGTATGGGTTTATCTCTGGGATTTCTACCCTGTTTCACTGATCTATATTTCTGTTTTTGTGCCAGTACCATACTGTCTTGATTACTGTAGCTTTGTCGTATAGTCTGAAGTCAGAGAGTCTGATTCCTCCAGCTCCGTTTTTCTTTCTCAAGATTTCTTTTGTTGTTCGGGTCTTTTGTGTTTCCATACAAATTATGATTTTTTTTATTCTAGTTCTGTGAAAAATGCCATTGGTAGTTTGATAGGGATTGCATTGAATCTGTATATTGCTTTGGGTAGTAATAATTATTTTCACAATATTGATTCTTCTAATCCAACAGCATGTTGTATCTCTCAGTCTGTTTGTGTCACCTTTGATTTCTTTCATCAGTATCTTATAGTTTTGTGAGTACAGGTTCTTTGCCCCTTTAGGTAGGTTTATTCCTAGGTATTTTATTCTTTTTGTTACAATGGTAAATGGGATTGTTTCCTTAATTTTTTCTGATTTTTCATTGTTAGTGTATAGGAATGCAAGAGATTACTGTGTATTAGCTTTGTATGCTACAACTTTACTAAATTCATTGATAAGCTCTAGTAGTTTTCTGGTGGCATCTTTAAGGTTTCTATGTATAGTATCATGTCATCTGCAAACAGTGACAGGTTTACTTCTTTTCCAATTTGGATTCCTTTTATTTCTTTCTCTTCTCTGATTGCTGTGGCTAGGACTTCCAAAATTATGTTGAATAATAGTGGCAAGAGTGCACATCCTTGTCTTCTTTATGATCTTAGAGGAAATACTGTCAGTTTTTCACCATTGAGAATAACGTTTGCTGTGAGTTTGTCATATATGGCCTTTCATATGTTGAGGTAGGTTCCCTCTATACCTGCTTTCTGGAGAGTTTTGTCATAAATGATGTTGAATTTTGTCAAAAGGTTTTACTGCATCTATTAAGAAGATCATTATTTTTTTACTTCAGTTTATTAATATGGTGTATCTCATTGATTGATTTGTTTATATTACAGAATCCCTGTATTCCTGGGATAAATCCCACTTGATCATGGAGTATGATCTTTTAATTTGTTGTTGGATTCGGTTTGCTAGTATGTTGTTAGTGATTTTTGTGTCTATCTTCATCAGTGATATTGGTCTGTCATTTTCGTTATTTTGTGATATCTTTATCTGGTTTTGGTATCAGGCTCATGGTAGCCTCATAGAATGATCTTGGGAGTATTCCACCCTCTGCCATATTTTTGGAAGAGTTTGAGAAGAATAGCTGTTAGCTGTTCTCTAAATATTTGGTACAATTCTCCTGTGAAGCCATCTGGTCCTGGACTTTCATTTGTTGGAATCACAGTTTGTGTGTTTGTAGTCACAGTTTCAATTTCAGTACTTGTGATTGGTCAGTTCATATTTTCTCTTTCTTCATGGTTCAGTGTTGGAAGGTTGTACTTTTCTAAGAAATTGTCCATTTCTTCCAGGTTTTCCTGTTTATTGGCATATAGTTGCTTGTACTAGTCTCATGATCCTTTGTATTTCTGTGGTTTCCTTTGTCACTTCTCCTTTTTCATTTCTAATTGTATTGATTTGAGTCCTCTCCATTTTTTTCTTGATGAGTCTGGCTAAAGGTTTTTCAATTTTGTTTATCTTCTCAAAGAATCAGCTTTTAGTGTTATTTATCTTAGCTATTGTTTTCTTCGTTTCTATTTCATTTATTTCTGCTCTTATCTCTATGATTTCTTTCCTTCTACTAACTTGGGGTTTTGTTTGTTTTTCTTTCTCTAGTTGCTTTAGGTGTACATTTAGGTTGTTTATTTGAGATTTTTCTTGTTTCTTGTGGTGGGATTCTATTACTATAAACTTCCCTGTTAGAACTCCATTTGCTGCATCCCATAGGTGTTGGGTTTTATCTTTTTCATTTGTGTCTAGGTATTTTTTCCATTTCCTCTTTGATTTCTTCAGTGATCTCTTGGTTATTTAGTAGCTTATTGTTTAGCCTCCATGTGATTGTATTTTTTTTTACAGGTTTTTTTCCTGTAATTGACTTCTAATCTCATAGCAATGTGTTTGGAAAAGATGTTTGATATGGTTTCAATTTTCTTAAATTTACCAAGGCTTGAATTTTGACCCAAGATATGATGTATCTTGGAGAATATTCCGTGAGCACTTGAGAAGAACGTGTATTCTGTTGCTTTCAGTTGTAATGTTCTATAAATATATCAATTAAGTTTATTTAGTCTATTGTGTTATTTAAAGCTTTTGCTTCCTTATTTATTTTCTGTCTGGATTATCTATCCATTGGTCTATGTGGGGTGTTAAAAATCGCCCACTATTATTTTCTTATGGTTGATTTCCCCTTTTATGGCTGTTAGCATTTACTTTATGTATTGAGGTACTCCTATGTTGGGTTCATCAATATTTTCAACTATTATATCTTCTTCTTTCATTGATCCCTTGGTCATCATGTAGTGTCCTTTTTTGTCTCTTGTAATAGTCTTTATTTTAAACTCTATCTTGTCTGATATATGTATTGCTACTCTAGATTTCTTTTGATTTCCATTTGCATGGAATATCTTCTTCTATCTCCTTACTTTCAGTCTGTACTTGTACTTAAGTCAGAAGTGGTTTCTTGTAGACAGCATATATATGGGTCTTGTTTTTGTAACCATTCAGCTAGTCTGTGTCTTTTAGTTGGAGCATTTAATCCATTTACATTTAAGGTACTTATTGATATGTATGTTCCTATTACCATTTTCTTAGTTGTTTTTGGTTTGTTCTGGTAGGTATTGTTCTTTTCTTGTGTTTCTCACCTAGAGAAGTTCCTTTAGCATTTGTTGTAAAGCTGGTTTGGTGGTGCTGAATTCTCTTAGTTTTTGCTTCTCTGTAAAGCTTTTGATTTCTCCATTGAAACTGAATGAGATCCTCCCTGGTAGAGTAATCCTGATTTTATGTTTTTCTCTTTCATCACTTTAAATATATCCTGCCATTCCCTTCAGGCCTGCAGAGTTTCTGCTGAAAAATCAGCTGATAACCTTAAGGGATTTCCCTTGTAGTTTATTTGTTGGTTTTCACTTGCTGCTTTTAATATCTTTTCCTTGTATTTAATTTTTGTTAGTTTGATTAATGTGTGTCTCAGCATGTTTCTCCTCAGTTTATCTTGTATGGTAGCCTCTGTGTTTCCGGGACTTGATTGACTATTTCCTTTCTGATGTTAGGGAATTTTTCAACTATAATCTCTTCGAATATTTTCTCAGGCCCTTTCGCTGTCTCTTCTTATTCTGGGACCCCTATAATTCGAATGTTAGTGTGTTTAATGTTGTCCCAGATGTCTCTGAGACTGTCCTCAATTCTTTTCATTCTTTTTTCTTTATTCTGCTCCTTGGCAGTTATTCCCACCACTCTGTCTTCCAGCTCACTTATTCGTTCTTCCACCTCAGTTATTCTGCTATTGATTCCTTCTTGATTGATTCTTAAAGCAGAACATATTCTCTTTATTTTAACAAAGGTATCAATCAATCACCTAATATTATGCCTCACAGAACAAGAAAAAAGAAGAGCATACTAATCACAAAGCTAGCAGAAGGAAGGAAATAATAATGATTAGAGTGGAGATAAATGAAATAGAAATTAGAAAAATAAAAGAATCAATAAAACCAAAAGTTGGTTCTTTGCAAAGATCAACAGACTGACAATCATTTACCTAGACTGACTAATAAAAAAGAAAGATCAGAAGTAAATAATTAATCTTTATGCAGACCTACTAAAGAATGGACTTGAGGATACGGGAGGGGGAAAGGTAAGCTGGGACAAAGTGAGAGAGTGGCATGGACATATATACACTACCAAACATAAAATAGATAGCTAGTGGGAAGCAGCTGCATAGCACAGGTAGATCAGCTCGGTGCTTTGTGACCACATAGGGTGTTGGGATAGGGAGGGTGGGAGGGAGGAAGATGCAAGAGGGAAGAGATGTGGGGACATATGTATATGTATAACTGATTCACTTTGTTATAAAGCAGAAACTAACACACCATTGTAAAGCAATTATACTCTAATAAAGATGTTAAAAAAAAGTAAATAATTAAAAGTAGAAATGAAAAGAGGTGACATTATAACAGATTTTAGCAAAATAAAAAAGATTATAATATTATGAAAATTATATGCTAACAATTTGGCCAAACTAGATGAAATGGAAAGATTACTATAAAAAAAGTTACCAATGATATAGAAAAATTTAACAGACCTATAAAAGTAGAGAGAATAATTCAGTAATTAAAATCTTCCCAACCAAAAATGTCCATGACCTGATGTTCCCTGGTGAAGTCTACCAAATACTTAAAGAAGAATTAACACCAATTCTTTTCAAATTCTTCCCAAGAATAGAAGACGAGAGGAATGCTTCCCAACATATTCCATGAGGCCAGCATTACCTGAAACCAAAACCAGACAAAAATATTTCAAGTAAGCTACAGAAAAATACCCTTTATGAATACAGATACAAAAATCCTCAACAAAATACAAGTTAATCAAATCCAATAGCTATTAAAACGATCATGAACCATTAGCAATTGACATTTATCCCAAGATTGCAAGGGTGGTTCAACAAAAGAAAATCAATCAAGGTAATGCACCACATTAATGGAAAAAAAGGGGAAAGTACATGACCATCTGAACTGACACACACACACATGCACACGCACACACACACACACACAAAGTCATTTCACAAAATCCAGCACCCTTTCATGATAGGAATACTCAGAAAACTGAGAATAGGGGGGAATATCCTCAACATGATTAAGAACATTTACAACAAGCATACAACTACCATCATATGCAATGATGAAAGACCCAAAACTTTTCTCCTTAAAGATCAGAAACAAGCTCATTTCCACCTCTGCTATTTAACACCATAGTGGAAGTTCTAGCAAGAGAAATTAGACAAGAAAAAGAAATGAAAGTTATCTAAATTGGATGATGACATGATCCTATATTATAGAAAACCCCAAAGAATCCACAAGAAAGCTACTAGAACAAATAAACAGCTTCAGCAAAGTTGTGAGGGACAAAACCAACACACAAAAATCAGTTGTGTTTTTATACACCTGCAATGAACAATTCAAGAAGGAAATTAAGAAAATATTTCCATAGCATCCAATAGAACACCCAGGAGTAAATTTAACCAAGGATGTGTAAGACTTGTGCATTGAAAACTAAAAACATTGCTGAGAAGAAGTAAAGACGTTAAAAAATGGAAAGACATCTCATTTCACGGGCTGGGTGACTTAAATTGTTAAAATGTCAACACTATCCATTGATCTACAGTTCAATGCAAACACTATCAAATTCCCAATGACCTTTTCTTTCCAGAACTGTAAGAGGAGATCTTCAAATTCATATGGAATTTCAAGGGGCTCAGAATAGCTAAAATAATCTTGGAAAAGAACAAAGTTGGGGAACTCACACTTCTCAATTTCAAAACTTACTGTAAAGCTACAGCAATCAAAACAGTATGGTACAAAAGAAAAAAAACAGTGTTGCACTGGCATATGGCTAAACATGTAGACCAAAGGAATAGAATTCGGAGTCCTGATTCTCTGGAGTCTGAAAGGAACCCATACATGAATGGTCAGTTGACTTTCAACAGTAGTGTCAAGAACATTAAATGGGGAAAGAATAGTCTTTTCAACAAGTGATAATGAACATATACATGCAAAAGAATGAAACTGGGCCCCTACCTCATACCACATAAGAAATTAACTAGAAAAGGAACTAAAACCTAAACATAAAAGCTATTGTAAAAATGCTTAGAAGGAAACAAAAATCTTCATGGCCTTAGATTTGACAAAGGCTTCTTAAACAAGCATGAGAAACCAAAGAAAAAAATAGATAAATTGTACTTTATCAAACTAAAAATTTTGCACTCCAAAAAAACATTATCAAGAAAGTAAAAAAAGGTAGCCAACATTGGGAGAAAATATTTGAAAATCATATATTTGGAAATATTTGATAATCAAATATCTGATGACACTAGACATAGTGTCTAGTCTAGTGTCTAGTAGTCATAATATATAAACAACTCTTACAACAACTCAAGACCTAAAAGGCAAACTGCTCCTGTGCCAAAATCTTCAAAGGGCTAGAATACACATTTCCCCAAAGAAGATACACAGCACAGGCGAAGATCAAAATTCTTAGTCATTAGGGAAATGTAAATTAAAATCATGAGATATGACTTCACACTCTCTAATATTGCTATAATCAGGGAGGGGGTAGGGGAGGGAGACGGGGAAAGAGAGGGAGAGGGAGGGGGAAAGGAAAAAGGAATGAGGGAAGAAAGAAGAAGGAAGAAAGACAGGAGAAAAGAAAAAGGAATGAAGGAAGGAAGGGAGAATGGGAGGAAGGGGAAAATATTGTTGGTGAGGATGTGAAATAAGTGAGACGCTATTATATTGCTGGTGGGAATGTCAAATGGTGCAGCCATTGTGGAGAACATTTAGAGGTTCCTCACAAACTCAAATAAGGAATTACCATATGACCAGGCTCTTCCACTCTTAGGTCTATACTCAAAAGTGTTGCAAATAAGTTCTCAAACAAATACTTGAACATGAATGTTCAGAGTAGCACTGTTCACAATAAACAAAAGATGTAAACAACTCAAAGGTCCATCAATGGATGAATGGATAAACAAATGTGGTAGATTCATAAAGTCATCATTTAATCATGAAGGGAATGATGTACTGGTACATGCTACAAGGTGAATGAACCTAAAAACATTACCTTAAATGAAAGAAGTCAGACAAAAAAAGCCACATATTGTATGAGTCTATTTATATGAACTATCCAGAGTAGGCAAATCCATGGAGATAAAAGGCAGATTAGTGGTTACCAGGGGTTTGAAGAAGGAGGAAATAGGGAGTGACTACTTAATGGGTAGGGGTTTCCTTTTGGGGTGATAAATATGGTTATGGGCTTGATAGAGCTGGTGGTTGCAGGGCACTTGTGAATGTACTAAATACCACTAAATTTTTCACTTAAAAATGGTTAATTTTATTTTTCATAAATTTCACCTCAATGTATAAAAAAGAAACCAGCATACTTCTACCTCAAAAAATTGATAAAAGTATTTTTCTCATTTCCTCCTGACACAAAAGTAGTTCCTCAGTATATGAAATGGATTTATACGGTGGTTTTGTAGAGATTTCAACAAGTGCGTCTTGAAAGCGTTCCACATGAAGAACTGTGTTGCTTGTCAGAAGGAACTCTGGACCAGAGACTGCTCCCAGATGCATGTGCTTTTCAGTTATTTATCAGTGCATTTGTCAAAGACATGAATTCTGAGCTATATTTGGCAGAATCCCAGCTTCTCCGTCTATCAGCTCTCTGACATTCAATCTGAACTCCCCAGTCTGGAAAATGGGGATACTGATAGTTAAGTAAGATCACAAATGGAAAGCACTTAACATCAGGCTTGCCACTGGGGAGCTTTTGCTACCACTACTGTTGCTGAGTCTTTTATCACTATATTTGCCGAGCATCATACTAGGCATCTGTTACAGGCTAAATGTTTGTGTTCCCCCAAATTCAAATCCTAACTTGAAATATGATAGTATTGGGAGGTGGGGCCTTTGGAATGTGATTAGGTCATGAAGGTGGAGCTCTCATGGATGTGATTAGTGCTCTTATAAAAGAGACCCCAAATAAAGGCCATATATGACAAGCCCACAGCAAACATCATCCTCAATGGTGAAAAACTGAAAGCATTTCCACTAAGATCAGGAACAAGACAAGGTTGCCCACTCTCACCACTCTTATTCAACATAGTTTTGGAAGTTTTAGCCACAGCAATCAGAGAAGAAAAGGAAATAAAAGGAATCCAAATTGGAAAAGAAGAAGTAAAGCTGTCACTGTTTGCAGATGACATGATCCTATACATAGAGAATCCTAAAGATGCTACCAGAAAACTACTAGAGCTAATCAATGAATTTGGTAAAGTGGCAGGATACAAAATTAATGCACAGAAATCTCTGGCATTCCTATATACTAATGATGAAAAATCTGAAAGTGAAATCAAGAAAACACTCCCATTTACCATTGCAACAAAAAGAATAAAATATCTAGGAATAAACCTACCTAAGGAGACAAAAGACCTGTATGCAGAAAATTATAAGACACTGGTGAAAGAAATTAAAGATGATACAAATAGATGGAGAGATATACCATGTTCTTGGATTGGAAGAATCAACATTGTGAAAATGACTCTACTACCCAAAGCAATCTATAGATTCAATGCAATCCCTATCAAACTACCACTGGCATTTTTCACAGAACTAGAACAAAAAATTTTGCAATTTGTATGGAAACACAAAAGACCCCAAATAGCCAAAGCAATCTTGAGAACGAAAAAAGGAACTGGAGGAATCAGGCTCCCTGACTTCAGACTATACTACAAAGCTACAGTTATCAAGACGGTATGGTACTGGCACAAAAACAGAAAGATAGATCAATGGAACAGGATAGAAAGCCCAGAGATAAACCCATGCACATATGGACACCTTATCTTTGATAAAGGTGGCAGGAATGTACAGTGGAGAAAGGACAGCCTCTTCAATAAGTGGTGCTGGGAAAACTGGACAGGTACATGTAAAAGTATGAGATTAGATCACTCCCTAACACCATACACAAAAATAAGCTCAAAATGGATTAAAGACCTAAATATAAGGCCAGAAACTATCAAACTCTTAGAGGAAAACATAGGCAGAACACTCTATGACATAAATCACAGCAAGATCCTTTCTGACCCACCTCCTAGATTAATGGAAATAAAAACAAAAATAAACAAATGGGACCCAATGAAACTTCAAAGCTTTTGCACAGCAAAGGAAACCATAAACAAGACCAAAAGACAACCCTCAGAATGGGAGAAAATATTTGCAAATGAAGTAACCGACAAAGGATTAATCTCCAAAATTTACAAGCAGCTCATGCAGCTCAATAACAAAAAAACAAACAACCCAATCCAAAAATGGGCAGAAGACCTCAATAGACATTTCTCCAAAGAAGATATACAGACTGCCAACAAACACATGAAAGAATGCTCAACATCATTAATCATTAGAGAAATGCAAATCAAAACTACAATGAGATATCATCTCACACCAGTCAGATTGGCCATCATCAAAAAATCTAGAAACAATAAATGCTGGAGAGGGTGTGGAGAAAAGGGAACACTCTTGCACTGCTGGTGGGAATGTGAATTGGTTCAGCCACTATGGAGAACAGTATGGAGGTTCCTTAAAAAGCTACAAATAGAACTACCATATGACCCAGCAATCCCACTACTGGGCATATACCCTGAGAAAACCAAAATTCAAAAAGAGTCATGTACCAAAATGTTCATTGCAGCTCTATTTACAATAGCCCGGAGATGGAAACAACCTAAGTGCCCATCATCGGATGAATGGATAAAGAAGATGTGGCACATATATACAATGGAATATTACTCAGCCATAAAAAGAAACGAAATTGAGCTATTTGTAATGAGGTGGATAGACCTAGAGTCTGTCATACAGAGTGAAGTAAGTCAGAAAGAAAAAGACAAATACCGTATGCTAACACATATATATGGAATTTAAGAAAAAAAATGTCATGAAGAACCTAGGGGTAAGGCAGGAATAAAGATGCAGACCTCCTAGAGAACGGACTTGAGGTTATGGGGAGGGGGGAGGGTGAGCTGTGACAGGGCGAGAGAGAGTCATGGACATATACACACTAACAAACGTAGTAAGGTAGATAGCTAGTTGGAAGCAGGTGCATGGCACAGGGAGATTGGCTTGGTGCTTTGTGTCAGCCTGGAGGGGTGGGATAGGGAGGGTGGGAGGGAGGGAGATGCAAGAGGGAAGAGATATGGGAACATATGTATATGTATAACTGATTCACTTTGTTATAAAGCAGAAACTAACACACCATTGTAAAGCAATTATACCCCAATAAAGATGTTAAAAAAAAAAAGAGAGAGACCCCAGAGAGCTCTCTTATCCCTTCCATCATGTGAGGACACAGAGAGAAGACAGTCATATTTGAACCAGGAAGTGCGGTCTTCACCAGAAACCAAAACTGCTGGTGCCTTGATCTTGTACTTTCCATCCTCTGGAACTGTGAGAAATTTTTTTTTCTTGTTTTAGCCACCCAGTCTATAGTATTTTTGTTTTAGCAGCCCCAATGGACTAAGACAGCACTGGAGATATAACAATTTATTTAACACACACAATTCCTGCCCTAGGGATGCATACCTGTTTACCCACCATAATATGCACAGGTGACTAATAGAGCTTTCTGGCTTACTGTGAGGACAACTGCAACAGGACTACAGATTAGTGTATGACCAGGGTCAGATATCAGCCTGTGACCAGAGTGAGGTCTTGGGGCATGAGGAAATTATGACCTTCATTTCTTGCATCCTCTTCTCTCTTCACCATCAACACCACCTCTCACCCTTACAGCTCACTCCATCTAATGTCTCTGCATCAACGGCCTTCAACCTCATGGAGACTAAAATTAATTCAACCAACCACAAACATTAACACTTTTCTTACTCTCTGTGATGCACTCATGTTCATCCTCTCTTCTTACCCTGCTTGCCTAGCATTAGAAGCTCTCTCCTGCAGACAGTCAATGATTTTGCTCTTATGTTACTCCACTTTAGTCAAGGTGCAACAACTCAAAGCCTTGTTAAACTGTCTGCATACTTCCCAGCTATACCCAAGGAGCTGAGAAAGGCTCACAGAATCTTAAAACCTGACTGGATTGTTTCACTTTAATTCCATGAACTTGAAAACATTATTTACCTTTCTCTCTCCTTTGTCCCTTAAAACTCTCTGCACAATCACTAGTATGTATCCCCCCTCCGCATTGTAATGACCTTGATTGTTAATCATGGAGAAAACAAAAGTGATTGAACAACTCACCTGGATCTTGCACATGAATTTTCTGATGCCCCTGGTTAAAATAGACGAATAGTCCTGTTCCTATTTTCATCTTCACCTCTGTTACAGACCCTATGCCTTTCTATTATCTCAAAGAATTGGCTTAGGTAATTGTCCATCTTTTTTCATTAATACTCCTTTTGTCACCACTACTGAATTATTCTATCTTCTATGCATACGCTTTTGTTTCTCACACCTAAGGTAAAGCAAAACCATTTTATGCTACAGTGATTGCCACATATCTCTGTTGCCCTACAGTGCATAACTGTCCCCACTTCTTCTACAACAATCCTATCTTCAACTCACTGCAGTCACTCTTCCCCATCCATCCATTCCTCTGAACTGCTCCTTGGCAATGCCTCCCTTCATTGAATTTTATATTGACTAATCCAATTACCTCTTGAGGAACTTCTTGAGTTACTGCTTCATCTTAGTTTGAGGTAAACCCTCAGAAGCTTTTGACACATTGTATTAGGTTCCTATAGCTACTGTAACAAATTACCACAAACTTACTGGCTTAAAGGAACACACATTCCCTTACAGTCCTGGAGGCCAGAAGTCTGAAATCAGTTCCACTGAGCATAAATGTGTGAGCAGGGCTGCATTCCTTAGGGACACTCTAGGGGAGAACAGGTTTCTTTGTATTTTCCAGTTTCTAGAGCTCCCTTCCTTGGGCCCCTTCCTCCATTTTCAAAGCCAGTTGCATACTATCTTCAAATCTCTCCTTCTGCCATCACCATCATCATCACATTGCCTTCTGTCTTCTTTGGTTATCTTCTTCTGCCTCTCATTTAAAAAACAAAACAAAACACATGTGACTGCTTTTAGAGCCCATGCAGGTAATCCAAGATAATCTCCCCATTTCAAGATCCTTAACTTAATCACAACTGCAAAAGTCTACTTTGTCATGTAAGGTAACATTCACAGGTTCTAAGGATTAGTACATGGATATCATATCTGACCACCTTGCTCATCTTCTTCTGCCCCAAGGTGATGTCTGGTCACACTGGCCTGAATACAGCAGGAATATTCTTAAGTCAGTTTAACCAGAATCCCTCTTTACCCTTGATGTTTCCACTTAGTAATCTCTTATCCACTGACATCCCCCCACCAACCTATTCCTTGGCTATAAATTCCCACTTTTCCTTGTTCTATTTAGAGTTGAGCCCAATCTCTCTCCCCTAATGGAAAACCCCATTGCAGTAGAGTTTACATATCTATTGCTATAGTCCCCCTGATAAAGACTGCCTGTTTTGAAAAATATCATGAACAATTTTTTCATTAACTGTTGGCATGACTAATTAGTCTCCTTTCATCTATAAAAGTTCTTCAACTTTGTGTTTCATATCACTGGTATTTTTTTAAAAAAGAACAGAACAGTTGTTTTGCAGAAGTTTTATCGATTTGGAATTGTGTCATATATTTTTAATGACTTTCTCATTCAATAATTATCGGTGCCTACTCTTACCATGAGATATGCTAAGTGCTAGGTGTATAAGTGCTAATATATTGGATAACAACCTTGAGTTCACAACCTATTCAGACTCAAACATATTGCTTTTTAAAAAAGAGGTAAGTATAAAAGGGTCAATGAAGTTGTCTGAAATCAGTCTTGGAAAAGAAAGAGGGTCACATTTTAAAAATCCTATTTTCTTTTTTTTTCCTAATATACCTCTTATCAGATATATGGTTTGCAAATATTTTTCCCTTTCTGTAGGTTATATTTTCACTTTGTTGATTATTCCTTTTGCTGGGCAGAAGCTTTTTAGTTTTAAGTAGTCCCACTTGTTTTGTTTTGTTTTGCTTATGCTTTACTTTCTTTTTTATCTTCAAAATAAAAATTTATTCAATCTGTAACAGGAACATTGAATCTGCACATTTGCACACAAGTTCACATTTAAAAACAGAAGAGCACATCAGTAATAAAAAAATCTATGACACAATTGGAACATCCCAACCACAAGGAAGTTTAAGGAAGGAGATGAGACTACTCTTTATATTCTGCTTCAAATGCCTCAAAAAGGTCTCAGAGATTTCAGGGAGCACCTGCTTTATTTAATAAAATGTGAGCATAAAAGTTTGTGGTGACCTGGGACAAAGGTAACAGTCAGTGGGAGCGTCTTTTGGACTTGTTTTCTACATTTAGAACAAGTCCTAAAAAATAAAGTAGAAAGAAAAAAAGAAAAGGCAATTTAAGCTATGCCAAGCAAGCCAAATTCCAATAAAACATAAAAACTAAACAATTCCCTGTGGACTTACTGATTGGGAAACATTTCAGGGCCAGTTACCCAGCTTCCATACTGGTCATCAGCTCGAGTTAAGCCTTGGGTATTAGCTCTCCATGTGTGTACAAGCTGCTGCCAAGTGTTGCTGTGAGGACACAGATGGCAGCACTAGATATATACTGCTCAGGGCATCTGCAAGCCAATGAGGGGTGATTCCAGTTTAGAAATACTGTCCCAGATCTCTGGGGCACTGAGAAAATGAGGCTGGTTCTCTTTTCATAGCAGGAGCCAGGCCAAGTCACCCTCCACTTCCAGGCCGGAAAAGTACAGAAGCACCTTTCAATAGCTCTCCATGGCATCAAGGGACCCCATCCCTGGGGAAGGGTTAGTAGTGTGCAGCATCCTGCTTTGGTGGCAAGCAGGCTTTTTCCTAATACAGCCATCAGATGAGTTGAGGCAGCAAATACTTTTATGCCTAATACATGCCTTAGTCTTTTAGTTTAGAAGGGAAAACAAATCCAAGATGCTTTTAAGTTGGATTGGTGCTGAAAGAGCTAAAAATTCACCTCATATACCATCAAAAAGCAAAGCAAAAACTAAACAGAAATGACACTAGCTATTCACCATTACAACCATCACTATAAGAAACACCATCACTGAGGAAGTGAATATTTCCATACAGAGTGTTGGCTGGGAGTGCAAGACTTCATAACCAAAAAAATCTTTGCCAAGACCCATGATGAGGAGCTTTTTTCCTCTGTTATCTTCTAGGAGTTTTATGGTTTCAGGTCTAACATTTAAGTCATTAATCCATTTTGATTTAATGTATGTGAGTGGTATAAGGTAATGATCTAGTTTTATTCTTTTAAATGTGAGTATCCAATTATCTCAGTACCATTTATTGAAGAGACTGACTTTTCTACATTGTGCATTCTTGGCTCCTTTGTCAATATTGGTTGACCATATATGCTTGAGGTTACTTTTTGGCTCTTGATTCTGTTCTATTGATCTATTTGTCTGTTTTTATGTCAGCACCATACTGTTTGAATTTCTTTAGCTTTAATATATAATATATATTACATTTTATATATATATATATATATATATAATGTAATATAGCTTGAAATCAGAAAGTGTGTTGCTTCCCACTTTGTTCTTTCTCAGGATGCTTTGGCTATTCAGTCTTATGCGGTTTTATACAAATTTTAGGATTGTTTTTCTATTTCTATAAAAAATGCTACTGGAATCTTGATAGGGATGGCTTATGGTAGTATGGATATTTTAACAATATTACTTTTTCCAATCTGTGAACTTGGGATACTGTTCCATTTATTTGTGTCTTCTTTGATTTCTTTCATCAGTGTCTACGGTTATCAGAGTAGAGAACTTCTACCTCCTTGGTAAAGTGTATTCCCAGGTATGTTACTGTATTTCATTCTATTGTAAAAAGTATCATTTTTAATTTACATTTTCAGATAATTTGTTGTCAGTGTATAGAAACACTACTAATTTCTGTATGTTAATTTTGTATTCTGCAACTTTACTAAATTTGTTAAGTAGATCTGGGAATTTTTCTGGGGTGTGGAGTCTTTAGGATTTTCTACATGTCATCAGCAAATAGAGATATTTTTTCTTCTTCCTTTCCAGTACCCATGCCTTTTATATTTTTATCTTGCCTGATTGCCCTGGCAAGATCTTCCAATACTAGGCTGAGTAGGAGTTTTGAGAGTGGAAACCCTTGTTTGTTCCTGATCTTAAAGAAAAATCTTTAAACACTGAGTATATTATTACCTGAGGGTTTAAAATATATGGTCTTTATTATGTTGACTTACATTCCTTCTATACATAATTTGTAAAGAATTTTTATCACAGAGGGGACAAGGGGAAGATGGTGGAAGAGTAAGACACAGAGATCACCTTCCTCCCCACAGATACAACAGAAATACATCTACACGTGGAAAAACTCCTACAGAACACCTACTGAACGCTGGCAGAAGACATCAGACCTCCCAAAAGGCAAGAAATTCCCCCACGTACCTGGGTAGGACAAAAGAAAAAAGAATAAACAGAGACAGAAGGATAGGGACAGGACCTGCACCAGTGGGAGGGAGCTGTGAAGGAGGAAAGGTTTCCACACACTAGGAAGCCCCTTAGTGGGCTGAGACTGCGGGTGGCGGAGGGGGAAAGCTTAGGAGCCGTGGAGGAGAGCACAGCAACAAGGGTGTGGAGGACAAAGCGGAGAGATTCCCGCACAGAGGATCAGTGCCGACCGGCACTGACCAGCCCGAGAGGCTTGTCTGCTCACTCTCTGGGGCGGACGGGGCTGGGAGCTGAGGCTTGGGCTTCCGATGGAGTGCAGGGAGAGGACTGGGGTTGGCGGCATGAACACAGCTTGCAGGGGGTTAGTGCACCACGGCTAGCCGGGAGGGAACCTGGGGAAAAGTCTGGACGTGCCAAAGAGGCAAGAGACTTTTTCTTCCCTCTTTGTTTCCTGGTGCGCGAGGACAGGGGATTAAGAGCACTGCTTAAAGGAGCTCCAGAGATGGGCGCGAGCCGCGGCTAAAAGCGCGGACCGCAGAGACGGTCATTAGACGCCAAGGCTGCTGCTGCTGCCACCAAGAAGCCTGTGTGCAAGCACAGGTCACTATCCACACCCCACTTCCAGGGAGACTGTGCAGCCCGCCACTGCCAGGGTCCCGTGATCCAGGGGCAACTTCCACGGGAGAACGCACGGAGCGCCTCAGGCTGGTGCAAAGTCACACTGGCCTCTGCCGCCGCAGGCTTGCCATGCACTGACAGGTGCCCCTCCCTCCCCCCCAGCCTGAGTCCCCGAAGCAGCTGCTCCTTTAACCCCGACCTGTCTGAGCGAAGAACAGACGCCCTCTGCCGACCTACATGCAGAGTCAAGGCCAAATGCAAAGCTGAGCCCCTGGGAGCTGTGAGAAAAAAGGACAGAAAGAGAAATCTCTCCCAGAAGCCTCAGAAGCAGCGGATTAAAGCTCCACAATCAACGTGATGTACCCTGCATCTATGGAATACAGGAATAGAGAGCAAATCATCCCAAATTGAGGAGGTGGACTTTGAGGACAAGATTTATTATTTTTTCCTCTTTTCCTCTTTTTGTGAGTGTGTATGTGTATGGTTCCGTGTGAGATTTTGTCTGTACACCTTTGCTTCCACCATTTGTCCTAGGGTTCTATCCATCCGGTTTTTTTTCTTAATAATTATTTTTTATTTTAATAACTTTATTATATTTTATCTTTATTTTATTTTACATTCTTCTTTCCTTCTTTCCCTCCTTCTTTCCTCCCTCCCTCCCTCTCTCCTTTCTTTCCTTCTTTCCTTCCCTTTTTCTTTCTTTCTTTCTTTCTGCTTCTAGTAATTATTTTTTTCTACTTTTTCTTCCTTTTATTCTGAGACATGTGGATGAAAGGATCTTGGTGCTGCAGCCAGGAGTCAATGCTGTGCCTAGGAGGTGGGAGAGCCGACTTCAGGACACTGGTCCACAAGAGACCTCCCAGCTCCACATAACATCAAACAGTGAAAAACTCCCACAGATTTCCATCTTAACACCAGCACTCAGCTTCACTCAACGACCAGCAAGCTACAGTGCTGGACACCTTATGCGAAACAAATAGCAAGACAGGAACACAACACCACCCATTAGCAGAGAGGCTGACTAAAATCTTAATAAGACCACAGACACCCCAAAAAACACCACCAAATGTGGACCTGCCCACAACAAAGACAAGATCCAGCCTCACCCACCAGAACACAGGCACTAGTACCCTCCACCAGGAAGCCCACAGAAACCACTGAACCAAGCTTAGCCAGTGGGGACAGACACCAAAAACAATGGGAACTATGAACCTGCAGCCTGCGAAAAGGAGACCCGAAACACAGTAAGATAAGCAAAATGAGAAGACAGAAAAACACACAGCAGATGAAGGAGTAAGATAAAAATGCACCAGACCTAACAAATGAAGAGGAAATAGGCAGTCTACCTGAACAAGAATTCAGAATAATGATAGTAAAGATGATCCAAAATCTTGGAAATAGAATAGACAAAATGCAAGAAACATTTAACAAGGACCTAGAAGAACTAAAGATGAAACAAACAACAATGAACAACATGATAAATGAAATTAAAAATACTCTAGATGGGATCAATAGCAGAATAACTGAGGCAGAAAAATGGATAAGTGACCTGGAAGATAAAGTAGTGGAAATAACTACTTCAGAGCACAATAAAAGAAAAAGAATGAAAAGAACTGAGGACAGTCTCAGAGACCTCGGGGAAAACATTAATCCCACCAACATTCGAATTATAGGGGTTCCAGAAGAAGAAAAGAGAAAGAAAGGACTGAGAAAATATTTGAAGAGATTATAGTTGCAAATTTCCCTAATATGAGAAAGGAAATAGTTAATCAAGTCCAGGAAGCACAGAGAGTCCCATACAGGATAAATCCAAGGATAAATATGCCAAGACACATATTAATCAAACTGTCAAAAATTAAATACAAAGAAAACATATTAAAAGCAGCAAGGGAAAAGCAACAAATAACACACAATGGATTCCCTATAAAGTTAACAGCTGATCTTTCAGCAGAAGCTCTGCAAGCCAGAAGGGACTGGCAGGACATAATTAAAGTGATGAAGGAGAAAAACCTGCAACCAAAATTACTGTACCCAGCAAGGATCTCATTCAGATTTGATGGAGAAATTAAAACCTTTACAGACAAGCAAATGCTGAGAGAGTTCAGCACCACCAAACCAGTTTTACAACAAATGTAAAGGAACTTCTCTAGGCAAGAAACACAAGAGAAGGAAAAGACCTACAATAATGAACCCAAAACAATTAAGAAAATGGGAATAGGAACATACATATCAATAATTACCTTAAATGTAAATAGATTAAATGCTCCTACCAAAAGACACAGATTGGCTGAATGGATACATAAACAAGACCCATATATATGCTGTCTACAAGAGACCCATGTCAGACCTAGAAACACATACAGACTGAAAATTCGGGGATGGAAAAAGATATTCCATGCAAATGGAAACCAAAGAAAGCTGGAGTAGCAATTCTCATATCAGACAAATTAGACTTTAAAATAAAGAGTATTAGAAGAGACAAAGAGGGACACTACATAATGATCAAAGGATCAATCCAAGAAGAAGATATAACAATTGTAAATATTTATGCACCCAACATAGGAGCACCTCAATACATAAGGCAAATACTAACAGCCATAAAAGGGGAAATCAACAGTAACACATTCATAGTAGGGGACTTTAACACCCCACTTTCACCAGTGGACAGATCGTCCAAAATGAAAATAAATAAGAAAACACAAGCTTTAAATTATACATTAAACAAGATGAACTTAATTGATATTTACAGGACATTGCATCCAAAAACAACAGAATACACATTTTTCTCAAGTGCTCATGGAACGTTCGCCAGGATACATCATATCTCAGGTCACAAATCAAGCACTGGTAAATTTAAGAACATTGAAATTGTATCAAGTATCTTTTCCGACCATAACGCTATGAGACTGGATATCAATTACAGGAAAAGATCTGTAAAAAATACAAACACATGGAGGATAAACAATACACTATTTAATAGCGAAGTGATCACCAAAGAAATCAAAGAGGAAATTAAAAAATACCTAGAAACAAATGACAACGGAGACACGATGACCCAAAACCTATGGGATCCAGCAAATGCAGTTCTAAGAGGAAAGTTTATAGCAATACAATCCTACCTTAAGAAACAGAAAACATCTCGAATAAACAACATAAACTTGCAAATAATGCATTTAGAGAAAGCAGAACAAGAAAACCCCAAAATTAGCAGAAGGAAAGAAATTATAAATATCAGATCAGAAACAATTAAAAAGAAATGAAGGAAATGATAGCAAAGATCTATAAAACTAAAAGCTGGTTCTTTGAGAAGATAAACAAAATTGATAAACAATTAGCCACACTCACCAAGAAAAAAAGCAAAAAGATTCAACCCAATAGAATTAGAAATGAAAAAGGAGAAGTAACAACTGAAACTGCAGAAATAAAAAAAATCACGAGAGATTACTACAAGCAACTCTATACCAATAAAATGGACAATGTGGAAAAAACGGACAAATTCTTAGAAATACACAACCTGCCAAGACTGAATCAGGAAGAAATAGAAAATATGAACAGACCAATCACAAGCACTGAAATTGAAACTGTGATTAAAAATCTTCCAACAGGGCTTCCCTGGTGGCGCACTGGTTGAGAGTCTGCCCGATGCAGGGTACGTGGGTTCATGCCCTGATCTGGGAAGATCCCACATGCTGCGGAGCGGCTGGGACTGTGAGCCATGGCCGCTGAGCCTGCGCGTCCGGAGCCTGTGCTCCGCAACGGGAATAGGCCACAACAGTGTGAAGACCGCGTACCGCAAAAAAAACAAAAACAAAAAACAAACAAACAAACAAAATCTTCCAACAAACAAAAGCCCAGGACCAGTTGGCTTCACAGGTGAATTCTGTCAAATATTTAGAGAAGAGCTAACACCTATCATTCTCAAACTCTTCCAAAATATAGCAGAGGGAGGAACACTCCCAAACTCATTCTACGAGGCCACCATCACCTTGATACCAAAACGAGACAAGGATGTCACAAAGAAAGAAAACTACAGGCCAATATCACTGATGAGCATAGATGCAAAACTCCTCAACAAAATACTAGCAAACAGAATCCAACAGCACATTAAAAGGATCATACACCATGATGAAGTGGGGTTTATTCCAGGAATGCAAGGATTCTTCAATATACGCAAATCTATCAATATGATAAACCATATTAACAAATTGAAGTAGAATAACCATATGATCATCTCAATAGATGCAAAGAAAGCTTTTGACAAAATTCAACACCCATTTATGATAAAAACCCTGCAGAAAGTAGGCATAGAGGGAACTTTCCTCAACATAATAAAGACCATATATGACAAACCCACAGCCAATATCGTCCTCAATGGTGAAAAACTGAAAGCATTTCCACGAAGATCAGGAACAAGACAAGGTTGCCCACTCTCACACTCTTATTCAACATAGTTTTGGAAGTTTTAGCCACAGCAATCAGAGAAGAAAAGGAAATAAAAGGAATCCAAATCGGAAAGGAAGAAGTAAAGCTGTCACTGTTTGCAGATGACATGATACTCTACATAGAGAGTCCTAAAGATGCTACCAGAAAACTACTAGAGCTAATCAATGAATTTGGTAAAGTAGCATGATACAAAATTAATGCACAGAAATCTCTGGCATTCCTATACACTAATGATGAAGAATCTGAAAGTGAAATCAAGAAAACACTCCCATTTACCAGTGCAACAAAAAGAATAAAATATCTAAGAATAAGCCTACCTAAGGAGATAAAAGATCTGTATGCCGAAAATTATAAGACACTTATGAAAAAAATTAAAGATGATACAAAGAAATGGAGAGATATACCATGTTCTTGGATTGGAAGAATCAACATTGTGAAAATGACTCTACTATACAAAGCAATCTACAGATTCAATCAATCCCTATCCAACTTCTACTGGCATTTTACACAGAACTAGAACAAAATATTTCCCAATTTGTATGGAAACACAAAATACCCCAAATAGCAAAAACAATCTTATGAACAAAAAATGGAGCTGGAGGAATCAGGCCCCCTGACTTCAGACTATACTACAAAGCTACAGTAATCAAGACAGTATGGTACTGGCACAAAAACAGAAAGATAGATCAATGGAACATGATAGAAAGCCCAGAGATAAACCCACGCACATATGGTCACCTTATCTTTGATAAAGGAGGCAGGAATGTACAATGGAGAAAGAAATCCTCTTCAATAAGTGGTGCTGGAAAAACTGGACAGGTACATGTAAAAGTATGAAATTAGAACACTCTCTAACACCATACACAAAAATATGCTCAAAATGGATTAAAGACCTAACTGTAAGGCCAGAAACTATCAACGTCTTAGAGGAAACATAAGCAGAACACACTATGACATAAATCACAGCAAGATCCTTTTTGACCCACCTCCTAGAGAAATGAAAATAAAAACAAAAATAAACAGATGGGACTTTATGAAACTTCAAAGCTTTTGCACAGCAAAGGAAACCATAAACAAGGCCAAAAGGCAACCCTCAGAATGGAAGAAAATATTTTCTAATGAAGCAACTAACAAATGGTTAATCTCTAAAATTTATAAGCAGCTCATGCAGCGCAATAACAAAGAAACAAACAACCCAATCCAAAAATGGGCAGAAGACCTAAATAGACATTTCTCCAAAGAAGATATACAGACTGCCAACAAACACATGAAGGAATGCTCAACATCATTAATCATTAGAGAAATGCAAATCAAAACAACAATGAGATATCATCTTACACCAGTCAGAATGGTCATCATCAAAAAATCTAGAAACAATAAATGCTGGAGAGGGTGTGGCGAAAAGGGAACACTCTTGTACTGCTGGTGGGAATGTGAATTGGTTCAGCCACTATGGAGAACAGTATGGAGGTTCCTTAAAAAGCTACAAATAGAACTACCATATGACCCAGCAATCCCACTACTGGACACATACCCTGAGAAAACCAAAATTCAAAAAGAGTCATGTACCAATATGTTCATTGCAGCTCTATTTACCATAGCCCAGAGATGGAAACAACCTAAGTGCCCATCATCGGATGAATGGATAAAGAAGATGTGGCACATATATACAATGGAATATTACTCGGCCATAAAAAGAAACGAAATTGAGCTATTTGTAATGAGGTGGATAGACCTAGAGTCTGTCATACAGAGTGAAGTAAGTCAGAAAGAAAAAGACAAATACCGTATGCTAACACATATATATGGAATTTAAGAGAAAAAAATGTCATGAAGAACCTAGGGATAGGGCTGGAATAAAGACGCAGACCTCCTAGAGAACGGACTTGGGGAGGGGGAAGGGTGAGCCGTGACAGGGCGAGAGAGAGTCATGGACATATACACACTAACAAACGTAGTAAGGTAGATAGCTAGTGGGAAGCAGCCGCATGGCACAGGGATATTGGCTCAGTGCTTTGTGACAGCCTGGAGGGGTGGGATAGGGAGGGTGGGAGGGAGGGAGACGCAAGAGGGAAGAGATATGGGAACATATGTATATGTATAACTGATTCACTTTGTTATAAAGCAGAAACTAACACACCATTGTAAAGCAATTGTACCCCAATAAAGATGTTAAAAAAAAAAAAGAAACGAAATTGAGCTATTTGTAATGAGTTGGATAGACCTAGAGTCTGTCAGACAGAGTGAAGCAAGTCAGAAAGAGAAAGACAAATACCATATGCTAACACATATATATGAAATTTAAGGGAAAAAACTGTCATGAAGAACCTAGGGGTAAGACAGGAATAAAGACACAGACCTGCTAGAGAATGGACTTGAGGATATGGGGACAGGGAAGGGTAACATGTGACAAAGCGAGAAAGAGGCATGGACATATATACACTACCAAACGTAAGGTAGTTGCTAGTGGGAAGTAGCCGCATAGCACAGGGAGATCAGCTCCGTGCTTTGTGACCGCCTGGAGGGGTTGGATAGGGAGCGTTGGAGGGAGGGAGACGCAAGAGGGGAGAGATATGGGAACAAATGTATAACTGATTCACTTTTTTATAAAGCAGAAACTAACACACCATTGTAAAGAAATTATACTCCAATAAAGATGTAAAAAATAAAGAATTTTAATCACGAACAAATGTTCAATTTTGTCAAATGATTTTTGTGCTTCTACTGAGATGATCTTATAATTTTTCCCTTTATTCTATTAATATGATATATCACATTGACTGATTTTCGTATATTGAATCATCGCTGCATCCCATGTATAAAACCCACTTGATCAAGGTGACTGATCTTTCTCATGTGCTGCTGAATAAAGTTTGCTAGTATTTATTGAAATTTTTGCGTCTATATTCATGAAGGGTATTGGTCTGTAGTTTTCTGGTAGTGTCTATTTTATGGTTATGGTATAAGTGTTATCCTGGCCTCTCAAAAAGATTTTGGGAGTATTCCCTCCTCTATGTTTTTGGAAGATTTTGAGAAAGATTTCCATTTTTTTTCTGTTTTAGATGTATTATTTTTTATTATTTTGAATATTTCTTTTTAAAAAAAATTATTTGACTATAGTTGATTTACTGTGTTGTGTTACTTTCAGGTGCACAGCAAAGTGAACCAATTATACATATACATATATACACTCCTTTTTTTAAAGATTCTTTTCCCATATAGGCCATTACAGAGTATTGAGTAGAGTTCCCTGTGTTATACAGCAGGTCCTTATTAGTCATCTCTTTTATATATAGTAGTGTATATATGTGAAACCCAATCTCCCAATTTATCCCTCCCCACTCTTATCCCATGGTAACCATAAGTTTGTTTTCTACATCTGTGACTCTACTTCTGTTTTGTAAATAAGTTCATTTGCAACCCTTTTTTTTTAGATTCCCCATATAAGCTATATCATATGATATTTGTCTTTCTGTGTCTGACTTACTTCACTCAGTATGACAATCTCTATGTCGACCCATGTTGCTGCAAATCCATTATTTCATTCCTTTCTATGGCTGTGTAATATACCTTTATATATATGTACTACATCTTCTTTATCCATTCCTCTGTTGATGGACATTTAGGTTGCTTCCATGTCTTGGCTATTGTAAATAGTGCTGCATTGGATACTGGAATGCATGGATCTTTTCGAAGTATGGTTTTCTCTGGGTATATGCCCAGGAGTGGATTGCTGGGTCATGTGGTAGTTCTATTTTTAGATTTTTAAGAAACCTCCATACTGTTCTCCATTGGGGTTGTACCAATTTACATTCCCACAAACAGGGTTTGAGGGTTCCCTTTTCTCCACACCCTCTCCAACATTTAATGTTTGTAGATTTTTGGATGATGGCCATACTGACCGGTGTGAAGTGATACCTCATTGTAGTTCTGATTTGCATTTCTCTAATAATTAGTGATGTTGTGTATCTTTTCATGTACTTTGTGGCCATCTGTATGTTTTCTTTGGAGAAATGTCTATTTAGCTCTTCTGCCAATTTTTTGATTGGGGTGATTGTTCTTTTGATGTTGAGCTGCATGAACTATTTCTACATTTTGGAGATTAAGCCCTCGCTAGTTGCTTAATTTGCAAATATTTTTTTCTAATTCTGAGGGTTCTCTTTGTTTTGTTTATAGTTTCCTTTGCTGTGCAAAAGCTTTTAAGTTTAATTAGATCCCATTTGTTTAGTTATGCTTTTATTTTCATTACTCTAGGAGGTGGATCAAAAAAGATCTTGCTGTGATTTATACCAAAGAGTGTTCTGCGAATATTTTCCTCTAAAAGTTTCATAAGTGTCCAGCCTTATATTTAGGCCTTTAATCCATTTAGAGTTATTTTAATTTTGTTTGTATTTTCCTATTTTATTTTATTTATTTTAACATCCTTTTTGGACTATAATTGCTTTAAGATGGTGTGTTAGTTTCTGATATATAACAAAGTAAATGAGCTATACATATACATATATACCCATATCTCCTTCCTCTTGCATCTCCTTCCGACCCTCCCTATCCCACACCTCTAGGTGGTCACAAAGCACAGAGCTGATCTCCTTGTGCTATGTGGCTACATCCCACTAGCTATGTATTTTACATTGGGTAGTGTACATATGTCCATGCCACTCTCTCACTTCGACCCAGATTACCCTTCCCCCTCCCCATGTCCTAAAGTCCATTCCCTACATCTGTGACTTTATTACTCTCCTGCCCCTAGGTTCTTCAGACCTTTTTTTAAAATTCAATATATACATATGTGTTAGCATACGGCATATGTTCTTCTCTTTCTGACTAACTTCACTCTGTATGACAGTCTATAGGTACATGCACCTCACAACAAATAACTCAATTTCATTTCTTTTTATGGCTGAGTAATATTCCATTGTACATATGTGCCACATCTTCTTTATCTATTCATCTGTTGATGGAAAGTTAGGTTCCCTCCATTTCCTGGCTATTGTAAATAGTGCTGCAATGAACATTGTGGTACATGACTATTTTTGAACTATGGTTTTCTCAGGGTATATGCCCAGTAGTTGGATTGCTAGATCATATGGTAGTTCTATTTTTAGATTTTTAAGCAACCTCCATACTGTTCTCCATAGTGGCTGTATCAATTTACATTCCCATCTACAGTGCAAGAGGGTTCCCTTTTCTCCACACCCTCTCCAGCATTTATTGTTTGTAGATTTTATGATGATGGCCATTCTGACTTGTGTGAAGTGACACCTCATTGTAGTTTTGATTTACATTTCTCTAATTATTAGTGATGTGGAGCATTCTTTCCTGTGTTTGTTGGGAATCTGTATATCCTCTTTGGAGAAATGTCTATTTAGGTCTACTGTCCATTTTTGGATTGGATTGTTTGTTTTTTGATATTGAGTTGCATGAGCTGCTTGTACATTTTGGAGGTTAATCCTTTGTCATTTGCTTCATTTGCACATATTTTCTATGGGTGGTCTTCTTGTGTTGTTTATGGTTTCCTTTGCTGTGCAAAAGCTTTTAAGTTTCATTAGGTCCCATATGTTTATTTTTATTTCCATTTCTCTAGGAATTGGGTCAAAAAGGATCTTTCTGTGATTTATGTCATAGAGTGTTCTGCCTATATTTTCCCCAAAGAGTGTTATAGTGTCTGGCCTTACATTTAGATCTTTAATCCATTTTGAGTTTATTTTTTGTGTATGGTGTTACAGAGTGTTTTAATTTCATTTTATTACATGTAGCTGTCCAGTTTTCCCAGAACCACTTATTGAAGAGGCTGTCTTTTCTCCATTGTATATTCTTCCTCCCTTTATGAAAAATAAGGTAACTATATGTGCGTGGGATTATCTCTGGGCTTTCTGTCCTATTCCATTGATCTATGTTTCTGTTTTTGTGCCAGTACCATACTGTTTTGATTACTGTTGTTTATAGTATAATCTGAAGTGAGGGAGCCTGATTCCTCCAGCTCCATTTTTCTTTCTCAAGTTTGCTTTGGCTATCGGGGTCTTTTGTGTTTCCATATAATTGTGAAATATTTTGTTCTAGTTCTCTGAAAAATGCGACTGGTAATTTGACAGGGATTGCTTTGAATTTGTATATTGCTTTGGGTAGTATATCCAGTTTCACAATATTGTTTCTTCCAATCAAAACACATGGTGTATCTCTCCATCTGTTTGTGTCATCTTTGATTTCTTTCATCAGTGTGTCATAGTTTTCTGCATACAGGTCTTTTGTCTCCTTATGTTGGTCTATTTCTAGGTATTTTATTCTTTTGGTTGCAGTGATAAATGGGATTGTTTCCTTAATTTCTCTTTCTGATCTTACATTGTTACTGTATATGAATACAAGAAATTTCTGTGTATAAATTTTGTATCCTGCAACTTTATCAAATTCATTGGTGAGATCTCGTATTTTTCTGGCAGTGTCTTTAAATTTTCTATGTATATTATCATGTCATCTGCAAACAGTGACAGTTCTTTTCAAATTTGGATTCTTTTATTTCTTTTTCCTCTCTGATTGCTGTGGCTAGGACTTCCAGAACTATGTTGAATAAAAGTGGCAAGAGTGGACATCCTTGTTTTGTTCCTGATCTTAGAGAAAATGCTTTCAGCTTTTCACCATTGAGTATGATGTTAGTTGTGTGTTTGTCATATATGGCCTTTATTATGTTGGGGTATATTCCGACTCTTCCCACTTTCTGGAGAGCTTTTATCATAAATGTATATTGAATTTTATTAAAAGCTTTTTCTACATCTATTTATATGATCATATAGTTTTTATTCTTTAGTTTTTTATTATGTTGTATCACACTGATTGATTTGCAGATATTGAAAACATCTTGAATCCCTGAATAAATCCCACTTTATCATGGTGTATTATCCTTTTCATATGTTGTTGGATGTGATTTGCTAGAAATTTGTTGAGGATTTTGCGTCTATGTTCATCAGCTATATTGGCCTGTAATTTTCTTTTTTGTTAGTGGTATCCTTTTCTGGTTTTGGTATCAGGGTGATGCTAGCCTCAGAGAACGTGTTTCTATGTGTTCCTTCCTCTTCAATTTTGTTTTATTAGTTTCAGATGGACAGGTGTTCAGTCTTATCTGCACGTTTGATAGAATTTACCCATGAAGGCATCTGGTCCTGGACTTTTGTTTGTTGGAAACTTTTAAATCACACTTTCAGTATTTGTGATTGGTCTCCATATTTTTTATTTCTTCCTGGTTTAGTCTTGGGAGATTGTACCTTTCTAAGAATTTGTCCATTTCTTCTTGGTTGTCCATTTTATTGATATATAGTTGTTTGTAGTAATCTCTTAGAGTCTTTTGTATTTCAGTGGTGTTGATTGTAACATCTCCTTTTCAGTTTCCTATTTTATTGATTTGGGTCCTCTCCTTTTTTTTCTTGATGGGGCTGGCTAAAGTTTTATCGATTTTGTTTATCTTTTCAAAGAACCAGCTTTTAGTTTCCTGGATCTTTTCTACTGTTTTTTCAGTCTCTATGTTATTTATTTCTTCTCTGATCTTTATGATTATGTTCCTTCTACTAACTTTGTTCTCCTTTTTCTAGGTGCTTTACGTATAAAGTTAGGTCCTTTATATGAGATTTTTTCGTGTTTCTTGAGGTAAGATTGTATCGCTATAATGTTCCCTTGTAGAACTGATTTCTCTGCATTCCATAGGTTTTGAATAATTTTGTTTTCATTTTCATTTGTGTCTAGCTATTTTTTATTTCCTCAGTGATCTATTGGTTTCTTAATAGAATATTATTTAGCCTCCATGTGTCTTTGGATTTTGCTTTTGGTTTTGTTTATTTCTTGCAGTTGATTTGTAATCTCATAATGTTGTCAGAAAAGATGGTTGATACAGTTTCATTTTTCTTAAGTTTCCTAAGTCTTGCTTTGTGGCACAGCATGTGATCAGTCCTGGAAAATGTTCCATGTGCACTTGAAAAGAATGTGTATTCTTCTGTTTCAGAGCAATGCCCTATAAATATGTATTAATTCCATCTTGTTTTATGTGTCATTTCAGGCCTGTGTTTCCTTATTGACGTTCTGTCTTAACCACCTGTCCATTGATGTAAGTGGGGTGCTAGAATCCACAGCTGTTTTTGTGTTACTGGCAATTTCTACTTTAATGTCTGTTAACATTGGCTTATATATTGAGGTGCTCCTAATTTGGGTACATACATATATATACAATTGTTACATACTTTGGATTGATCCCTTGATCATTATGTATGGTCCTTCTTTGTCTCTTGTAACAGACTTTTAAAAAATAAATTTATTTATTTATTTGTTTAAAATTATATTTAGTTTTTTAACATCCTTATTAGAGTATAATTGCTTTACAATGCTGTGTCAATTTCTGCTTTAGAACAAAGTGAATCACTTATACATATACATCTGTCCCCATATCTCTTCCCTCCTACATCTCCTTCCTTCCCAAACTCCCTATCCCACCCCTCTAGGTGGTCACAAAGTACAGAGCTAATCTCCCTGTGCTATGTGGCTACATCCCACTAGCTATCTATTTTACATTTGGTAGTGTATATATGTCTGTGCCACTCTCTCACTTTGTCCCATCTTACCATTCCCTCTCCCCATATCCTCAAGTCCATTCTCTAGTAGGTCTGCATCTTTATTCCCATCTTGCCCCTAGGTTCTTCTGACCATTTTTTAATTTTATTTTTTAGATTCTATATATATATGTGTTGGCATATGCTATTTGTTTTTCTCGTTCTGACTTACTTCACTCTGTATGACAGTCTCTAGGTCCATCCACCTCACTACAAATAAATCAGTTTCGTTCCTTTTTAAGGCTGAATAATATTCCATTGCATATATGTGCCACAACTTCTTTTTCCATTCATCTGTTGATGGGCACTTAAGTTGCTTCCATATCCTGGCTATTGTAAATAGAGCTGCAATGAACATTTTGGTACATGACTCAATTGAATTATGGTTTTCTCAGGGTGTATGCCCAGTAGTGGGATTGCTGGGTCATATGGTAGTTCTATTTTTAGTTTTTTAAGGAACCTCCATACTGTTCTCCATAGTGGCTGTATCAATTTACTTTCCCACCAACAGTGCAAGAGTGTTCCCTTTTCTCCACACCCTCTCCAGCGTTTATTGTTTGTAGATTTTTTGATGATGGCCATTCTAACCGGTGTGAGATGATACCTCATTGTAGTTTTGATTTGCATTTCTCTAATGGTTAATTACGTTGAGCATTCCTTCATGTGTTTGTTGGCATTCTGTATATCTTCTTTGGAGAAATGTCCACTTATGTCTTCTGCCTATTTTTGGATTGGGTTGTTTGTTCTTTTGATATTGAGCTGCATGAGTTGCTTGTATGTTTTGGAGATTAATCCTTTGTCAGTTGCTTCATTTGGAAATATTTTCTCCCATTCTGAGGGCTGTCTTTTCATCTTGTTGATGGTTTCCTTTGCTGTCTAAAAACTTTTAAGTTTCATTAGGTCCCATTTGTTTTTCTTTGCTTATTTTCCATTTCTCTAGGAGGTGGGTCAAAAAGGATCTTCCTGTGATTTATGTCACAAAGTGTTCTGCCTATATTTTCCTCTAAGAGTTTGATGGTGTCTGGCCTTACATTTAGATCTTTAAGCCATTTTCAGTTTATTTTTGTGTATGGTGTTAGGGAATGGTCTAATTTCATTCTTTTAGATGCAGCTGTCCAGTTTTCCCAGCATCATTTATTGAAGAGACTGTCTTTTCTCCATAGTTTATACTTGCCTCCTTTATCAAAGATAAGTTTACCATATATGTGTGAGTTTATCTCTGGGCTTTGTATCCTGTTCCATTGATCTATATTTCTGTTTCTGTGCCAGTACCATACTGTCTTGATTAGTGTAGCTTTGTAGTATAGTCTGAAATCAAGGAGCCTGATTCCTCCAACTCCATTTTTCTTTCTCAAGATTGCTTTGACTATTTAGGGTCTTTTGTGTTTCAATACAAATTGTGAAATTTTTGTCCTAGTTCTGTGAAAAATTCCAGTGGTAGTTTGATAGGGACTGCATTGAATCTGTAGAGTGCTTTGGGTAGTAGAGTCATTTTCACAATATTGATTTTTCCAGTCCAAAACATGTTATATCTCTCCATCTATTTCTATCATCTTGAATTTCTTTCATCAGTGTCATAATTTTCTGCATACAGGTCTTTTGTCTCCTTAGGTAGGTTTATTAATAGATATTTTATTCTTTTTGTTGCAATGGTAAATGACAGTGGTTTCTTAATTTCACTTTCAGATTTTTCATCATTAGTGTATATGAATTCAAGAGATTTCTGCGTATTAATGTTGAACCTGCTACTTTACCAAATTAATTGATTAGCTCTAGTAATTTTCTGGTAGAATCTTTGGGATTCTCTCTATATATTATCATGTCATCTGCAAACAGTGACAGCTTTACTTCTTCTTTACCAATATGGATTCCTTTTATTTCTTTCTCTTCTCTGATTGCTGTGGCTAAAACTTCCAAAACTATGTTGAATAATAGTGTTGAGAGTGGGCAACCATGTCTTGTTCCTTATCTTAGTGGAAATGGTTTCAGTTTTTCACAATTGAGGATGATGTTGGCTGTGGGTTTGTCATATATGGCCTTTATTATGTTATTCTGAATTATTTTTCAAGTAGACTGCATATTTCTTATTCATTTGTTAGGTCTGGTGGGTTATTACCTTGCTCCTTCATCTCCTGTTTGATTTTCTATCTTTTCATTTTGCTTCACTTTCTGTGGTTTGAGTCTCTTTTTCGCAGGCTGCAGGTTCGTAGTTCCCATTGTTTTTGGTGTCTGTCCCCAGTGGTTAAGTTTGGTTCAGTGGGTTGTGCGGGCTTCCTGGTGGAGGGGACTAGTGCCTGTGTTTTGGTGGATGAGGCTGCATCTTGTCCTTCTGGTGGACAGGCCCACGTCTGGTAGTGTGTTTTGGGGTGTCTGGGGCCTTATTATGGGTTTAGTCAGCCTCTCTGTTAATGGGTGGGGTTGTGTTCCTGTCTTGCTAGTTGTTTGGCATAGGGTGTCCAGCACGGTAGCTTGCTGGTCATTGAGGGAAGCTGGTCCCTGGTGTTGAGAAGTAGATCTCTGGGAGATTTTCGCCATTTGATATTATGTGGAGCTGGGAGGTCTCTTGTGGACCAGTGTCCTGAAGTTGGCTCTCCCACCTCAGAGGCACAGCACTGACTCTTGGCTGCAGCACCACCACTTTCATCCATGTGGCTCAGAATAAAAGGGAGAAAAAGAAGAAAGAAAGAAAGAAAGAAAGAGAGAGAGAAAGGAAGGAAGGAAGATGGTAAAATAAAATAAAATAAAGTAAGATAAAATAAAATAAAGTAAGATAAAATTTAAAAAGTTATTAAAATAAAAATAATTATTAAGAAAAAAAATTTTTTTAAAGAAAAAAATAAAAACGGACAGATAGAACCCTAGGACAAATGGTGGAAGCAAAGCTATACAGACAAAATCTCACACAGAAACATACACACTCACAAAAAGAGGAAAAGGAGAAAAAATCATAAATCTTGCTCTTATAGTCCACCTCCTCAATTTGGGATGATTCATTGTCTATTCAGGTATTCCACAGATGCAGGGTACATCAAGTTGATTTGGAAGCTTTAATCCGCTGCTTCTGAGGCTGCTGGGAGAGATTTCCCTTTCTTTTCTTTTTCTCACATCTCCCAGTGCTCAGCTTTGGATTTGGCCCTGCCTCTGCATGTAGGTCGGCGGAGGGCGTCTGTTCTTCGCTCAGACAGGACGGGGTTAAAGGAGCAGCTTCTTTGGGGAATCTGGCACACTCAGGCTGGAGAGGAGGGAGGGTTATGGAGTGTGGGGCCAGCCTATAGCGTCAGAGGCCAGCGTGACGTTGCACCAGCCTGAGGCGCGCCGTGCGTTCTCCTGGGGAAGTTGTCCCTGGATCACGGGACCCTGGCAGGGGCGGGCTGCACAGGTTCCCAGGAGGGGCGGTGTGGATAGTGACCTGTGCTTGCACACAGGCCTCTTGGTGGCTGCAGCAGCAGTCTTAGCGTCTCATGCCCGTCTCTGTGTTCCGCACTGTTAGCCGCGGCTCACGCCCATCTCTGGAGCTCCTTTAAGCAGCGCTCTTAATCCCCTCTCCTCGTGCACAAGGGAACAAAGAGGGAAGAAAAAGTCTCTTGCCTCTTCAGCAGGTCCAGAATTTTTCCCGGACTCCCTCCTGTCTAGCCATGGTGCACTAACCCAGTCAAGCTGTATTCACACCTCCAACCCCAGTCCTCTCTCTGGGGTCTGACCTCCGAAACCGGAGCCTCAGCTCCCAGCCGCCCGCCCCATCGGGTGAGCAGACAAGCCTCTCAGGCTGGTGAGTCCTGGTAAGCACTGATCCTCTGTGTGGGAATCTCTCTGCTTTGCCTTCCTCACTCCTGTTGCTGGGCTGTCCTTCTTGGCTCCAAAGCTCCCCCCTCTTCCACCTGCAGTCTCCACCCACGAAGGGGCTTCCTAGTGTGTGGAAACATTTTCTCCTTCACAGCTCCCTCCCACTGGTGCAGGTCCCGTCCCTATTCTTTTGTCTGTTTTTTATTTTTCTTTTGCCCTACTTAGGTACGTGGGGAGCTTCTTGCCTTTTGGGAGGTCTGATGTCTTCTGCCAGCGTTCAGTCGGTGTTCTATTGGAGCAGTTCCACGTGTAGATGTATTTCTGATGTATCTGTGGGGAGGAAGGTGATTTCCACTTCTTACTCTTCTGCCATCTTCTCCGACCTCCTGGCCTTTATTATGTTGAGGAAAGTTCCCTCTATGCCTATTTTCTGGAGGGTTTTTATCATAAATGCTTGATGAATTTTGTCAAAAGCTTCCTGTGCATTTTTTCTGCATTGGTTCTTTGTTGTTGTGTATGGTCTTTTTATAGTTGTGGTGAGTGGGGTTTACTCTTCTTTGTGGTGCATGGGCTTCTCATTGTAGTGGCTTCTCTTGTTATCGAGCACAGGCTCTAGGCTTGTGGGCTTCAGTAGTTGCAGCATGTGGGCTCAGTAGTTATGGCACATGGGCTCTAGAGTGCAGGCTTAGTAGTTGTGGTGCACTAGGCTTAGTTGCTCCATGCACATGAGATCTTCCCAGACCAGGGTTTGAACCCATGTCCCCTGCATTGGCAAGCAGATTCTTAACCACTGTGCCACCAGGGAAGTCTCTTTTGCAATAGTCTTGTTTTAAATTCTTTTTTGTCTGATATGAGAATTGCTACTCTAGCTTTCTTTTGATTTCCTTTTGCATGGAATATATTTTTCCATCCCCTCAGTTTCAGTCGGTATGTGTCCCTAGGTGTGAAATGGGTCTCTTGTAGACAGCACATATACAGGTCTTGTTTTTGTATCCATTCAGTCAGTCTATGTCTTTTGGTTGGAGCATTTAATGCATTTACATTGAAGGTAGTTACAAATATGTAGGTCTTATTGCCATTTTGTTAGTTGTTTATGATTTGTTTTTGTTGGTCTTTGTTCTCTCTTTCTTTTTCTCCTGTTCTCTTGTGATCTGATGATTTTTTTTAGTGTTGTGTTTGGATTCCTTTTTCTTATTTATGTGTATATCTATTAGAGTTTTGGTTTGTGGTTAACATGAGGTTTTGAAATAGCAGTCTATATACATACCTGATTGTTTTAAGTTGCTGATCTATTAATTTCAATTGTACTTCAAATATCCTGCATTTGTACTCTCCTCCTCTCATGATTATTGCTTTATATATCATATTTCTGTGTGGATAACTTCCTACTTTTACTGAATGTTTACCTTTACTTGTGAGCTTTCACATTTTGTAATTTTCTTGTTTCTAGTTTTAACACTTTTTTTTCCACCTAGAGAAGTTCCTTTAGCATTTGTTGTAAAGCTTGTTTAGTGGTGTGAATTCTTTAAGCTTTTGCTTCTCTGTAAAACTTTTGATTCCTCTGTGAAATATGTGAGAAGCTTCCTGTGTAGAATATTCTTGGTTGTCACTTTTTCTTTACTTTAAATATAATGTGCCACTCCCTTGTGGCCTGCAGATTTTCTGCTGAAAAATCAGCTGATAGCCTTATGAATATTCCCTTGTATATTATTTGTTACTTTTCTCTTCTTGCTTTTAATATTTTCTCATTGTATTTAATTGTCCTCAATTTGATTAATATATATCTTGGTGTGTTCCTCTTTTGGTTGATCCTGTGTGGGGCTCTCTGCTCTTCCTAGCCTTGAGTGACTGCTTCCTTACCCATGTTAGGGAAGTTTTCTGCTATTATCTCTTTAAATAACTTCTCAGGCCCTTTCTCTCTCTCTGTTCTCATTCTGGGACCCCTATAATGCAATTATTGGTGCCTTTGACATTGTCTGAGAGGTCTCTTAACCTGTCCTCATTTCTTTTTGTTTGTTTATTCTGTTCTGCAGCAGTGATTTTCACCACTCTGTTTTCCAGCTCACTTATCCATTCTTATGCCTCATTTATTCTGCTATTGATTCTAGTGTATTTTACATCTCATTTATTATATTCTTCAACTTTGTTTGGTTGTCTTTATTTTTCCTAATTCTTTATTAAAAACTTTTTAAAATTCTTGTTCTTTGCATCCATTCTTTTCCTGAGTTCTTGGATTATCTGTATGATCCTTATGATTGCCTATTATTTGTTCTTCTGGGGTTTTATCTTGTTCCTTCATCTGGAACATGTTCCTCTGCTGTCTCATTTTGTATTGACTTCTATTTGTATTTTTATGTATGTGGAAAGTCAATTATGTTTCTGGGCCTTGGAGAAGTAGCCCTCTGTGGGGGATGTCCTATGTTTCCCAGCAGTACACACCCCTCTAGTCACCCAATGGCCAGGGACTAGCTGGTCCCTGGATATGTTCTGACCCGTTTTGTAGACTCAGTTCCATGGGCTGTCGGACTGTATATTTCTTGCTTGTGGTGTCTGCCCTCTGGTGAATGAGGCTGTTCTAGAGGCTTGTGTAGGCTTCCTGGTGGGAGGGGTCACTGCCTGCCGACTGGTGGCTGGAGTTGTGTCTTGGCTTTCCGGTGGATAAGGACACATCATGGGTCAAGTCTAGAGGTGGCTGTAGACTCAGGAATTCTTTAGGTAGCCTGTCTATTGATTAGTGGGACTGTGTTCCTGCCCTGTTGGTTTTATGACCTGATGCATTCCAACACTGCAGCCTGCAGGCTTTTGGGTGAGGCCAGATATTGGTGCTAATGTCCCAAGCAAGATGTCAGCCTTCAGATGAGTACTCCTGTATATGTTCACCAGCCACCTTTATGTCCCAAGAGAGAGCCACATCTGCACCCACCCCTTCCATTGGAGACCCTTGAAGACCAGAAGGTAGGTCTGGGCCAGGCTCGTTTGAAGTCACTAATTTTGCCCTGGGTCGTGGTGCACATGAGAACCTGTATGCATCCTCCCAGTGTGGAATCTCTGTTTCCCCCTCTCCTGTGGAGCTCCTACAATTAAGATCTGCTGCCCTTCAAAGCCAAATGCTTTGGAGGCTCCTCCTTCTGATGCCAGACCCCCAGATTGGTGAGCCTGATGTGGGGCTCAGAACTCTCACTTCCATGGGAGAAGTTACACAATATAATTATTCTCCAGTTTGTTGGTTGCCCATTACAGGATATGGGATTTAATTATATCAAGAGTGCACCTCTCCTACAATATAATTTAATTTCTTCTTTGTCTTTTTATGTAGAATATCTTTTCCGATACATTCCAGTTCTTTTTCTTTTAATTGACGGTTGTTTAGCAGTTAGTTGTGATTTTGGTGTTCTCATGGGAAGAGGTGAGCTCAAGGTCTTCTACTCCACCATTTTGCCTTCTCTCCTCCTCCCCCATTTTTTTAAGAAAAGTTTTGTCAAATATAGAATTCTTGGTTAACAGTTTTATGTTTTAGAACTTTAAATACATCATCTCACTGGCTTCTAGCCACCATGGTTTCTGATGAGAAACTGGTTCTTATTCTTATTGGGAATCACTTCTACATTATGACTCACTTTGCTCTTGATACTTTAAACATTTTCTCATTGTCTTTGGCTAGAGTCAATATTAATGTGTATGAGGGTAGATCCGCGGGTATATCTATTTGGGTTCATCCTATTTTGAGTTTGTTGAGCTTTTAGATGTGCATCAAATCTGGGAAGTTTTTGACCATTATTTCTTTAAATATTTTATCTACCCCTTTCCCTTTCTTCTGTCCCTCTGTGACTCCCCATTATGTATATATTGGTATTCTTGATGATGTCCCATAGGTCTTAGCCTTGCTCATATTTTTTCCTCTCTGATTCTCAGACTGGATAATTTCAACTGTCCTATCATAAGGGTGTTTTTCCTTTTCAAATCTGCCGTTGAAACACTCTAGTGAAATTTTCACTGAAGTTATGATGCTTTTCTACTCAAAAATTTCTATTTAGCTCATTTTTATAATTAACATCTTACTATTAACATTCTATATTATTTCATATATATTTTCTTACTTCCTCTTAGTTGTTTTTCCATGGATCTACTTAGCTCTTTGAGCATATTTAGGACAGTTGATTTAAAGTCCTCATCTAGCAGGAGATATTTAAGATGGTGGAGGAGTAAGACATGGAGATCACCTTCCTCCCCACAAATACATCAAAAATACATCTACATGTGGAAAAACTCCTACAGAACACCTACTAATGTTGGCAGAAGACCTCAGACTTCCAAAAAGGCAGGAAAATGCCCACATACCTGGGTAGGGCAAAAGAAGAAAGAAAAAGCAGAGACAAAAGAATAGGGATGGGACACACACCTCTGGGAAGGAGCTGTGAAGGAGGAAAATTCTCCACACACTAGAAAGCCCCTTCACTGGCCGAGATGGGGGGTGGGTGGGAGGGAAGCTTTGGAGCCATGGAGGAGAGTCCAGCAACAGGGTTGGAGAGAGCAAAGTGGAGAGATTCCTGCACAGAGGATCAGTGCCAACCAGCCTGAGACACTTGTCTGCTTACCCGCCAGGGTGGGTGGGGGCTGGGAGCTGAGGCTCGGGATTCAGAGGTGAGATCCTAGGGAGAGGACTGAGGTTGGCTGCATGAACAAAGCCTGAAGGAGGCTAGTGTGCCACATCTAGCCCGGAGGGAGTCCAGGAAAAAGTCTGGAACTGCCTAACAGGCAAGAGACCATTGTTTCACAGTGCAAGAGGAGAGGGAATTCAGAGCACTGCCTAAAGGAGCTCCAAAGAGAGGCACAAGCCACAGCTATCAGTGCAGATCCCAGAGATGAGTATGAAACTCTAAGGCTGCTGCTGCAGCCAACAAGAAGCCTGTGTGCAAGCACAGGTCACTATCCACACCTCCCCTCCCAGGAGCCTGTGCAGCCAACCACTGCCAGAGGCCCGTGATCCAGAGACAATTTCCCCGTGAGAACAGAGTGCACCTCAGGCTGTTGCAACATCATGCCAGCCTCTAGCACCACAGGCTCACCCCATATTCCGTATACCTCCCTCCCCCCAGCCTGAGTGAGCAAGACCCCCCTAATCAGCTGCTATTTTAACTCCATCCTGTCTGAAAGAAGAACAGACGCCCTCGGGTGACTTACATGAAGAGACAGGGCCAAATCCAAACCTGAATATCAGGAGCAGTGCAAACAAAGAACAGAAAGGGAAATTTCTCCATGCAGCCTCAGGAGCAGGGGATTAAATCCCCACAATCGGAGCCGAGGGGAAGATGGCGGAAGAGTAAGACACAGAGATCACCTTGCTCCCCACAGATACACTGGAAATACATCTACACGTCGAACAACTTCTACAGAACACCTACTGAATGCTGGCAGAAGACCTCAGACCTCCCAAAAGGCAAGAAAGTCCCCATGTACCTGGGTAGGGAAAAAGAAAAAAGAATAAACAGAGACAAAAAGATAGGGATGGGACCTGCACCAGTGAGAGGGAGCTGTGAAGGAGGAAAGGTTTCCACACACTAGGAAGCCCCTTCACGGGTGGAGACTGCAGGTGGCGAAGGGGGAAAGCTTCGGAGCCGCAGAGGAGAGCACTGCAACAGGGGTGCAGAGGGCAAAGTGGAGAGATTCCCGCACAGAGGATCGGTGCCAACTGGGACTGACCAGCCCGAGAAGATTGTCTGCTCACCCGCCAGGGCTGGCCGGGCTGGGAGCTGAAGCTCGGGCTTCGGTTGGAGCACAGGGAGAGGACTGGGGTTGGCGGCATGAACACAGCCTGCAGGGGGTTAGTGCAGCATGGCTAGCCAGGATGGAGACTGGGGAAAAGTCTGGACCGGACGAAGAGGCAAGAGACATTTTCTTCCCTCTTTGTTCCCTGGTGCGTGAGAAGAGGGGATTAAGAGTGCTGCTTAAAGGAGCTCCAGAGATGGGCGTGAGCCGCAGCTAACAGCGCAGACCACAGAGACGGGCATGAGACACTAAGGCTGCTGCTGCCGCCACCAAGAAGCCTGTGTGCGAGCACAGGTCACTATCCACAATCCCCTCCCGGGGAGCCTGTGCAGCCCGCCACTGGCAGGGTCCCGGGACCCAGGGACAACTTCCCCGGGAGAACGCTCGGTGCGCCACGGGCTGGTGCAACGTCACGTCGGCATCTGCTGCCACAGGCTCACCCCACACTCCGTACTGCTCCGTCCCCCGACCTGAGTGAGCCAGAGTCCCCAAAGCAGCTGCTCCTTTAATCATGTCCTGTCTGAGCGAAGAATAGATGCCCTCTGCCGACCTACATGCAGAGGCGGAGCCAGATCCAAAGCTGAGCCCCGGGAACTGTGAGAACAAAGAAGAGAAAGGAACTCACTCCCAGCAGCCTCAGAAGCAGCGGATTAAAACTCCACAAACAACTTGATCTACCTTGCATCTGTGGAATATATGAATAGACAACAAATCATCCCAAAATGAGGAGGTGGACTTTGAGAGCAAGATTTATGATTTTTTCCCCTTTTCCTCTTTTAGTGAGTGTGTATGTGTATGCGTCTGTGTGAGATTTTGTCCATATAGCTTTGCTTCCACCATTTTTCCTAGGGTTCTATCCATCCATTTTTGTTTTCTATTTTTTTAAAACAATTCTTTTTCTTAATAATTATTTTTTATTTTAATAGCTTTATTTTATTTTATATTATCTTCTTTCTATCTTTCTTTCTTTCCTTCCTTCCCCCCTTCCTTCCTTCTTCCCTCCCTCTCTCCCTCCCTCTCTCCTTTCCTTCTTTCTTTCTTTCTTTCTTTCTTTCTTTCTTTCTTTCTTTCTTTCTTTCTTTCTTTCTTTCTTTCTTTCTCTCTTTCCTTCCTTCCTTCCTTCCTTCCTTCCTTCCTTCCTTCTTTCTTTCTTTTTTTCTTTCTTTCTTTCTTTCTTTCTTTCTTTCTTTCTTTCTTTCTTTCTTTCTTTCTTTCTTCCTTTCTTTCTTTCTAATTTTCCTCCCTTTTATTCTGAGCCGTGTGGATGAAAGGATCTTGGTGCTGCAGCCAGGAGTCAGTGCTGTGCCTCTGAGGTGGGAGAGCCAACTTCAGGACACTGCTCCACAAGAGACCTTCCAGCTCCACATAATATCAAATGGCGAAAATCTCCCAGAGATATCCATCTCAACACCAGCACTCAGCTTCACTCAAGGACCAGCAAGCTACAATGCTGGACGCCCTATGCCAAACAACTAGCAAGACAGGAACACAACCACACACATTAGCAGAGAAGCTGCTTAAAATCATAATAAGTCCACAGACACCCCAAGACACACCACCAGATGTACACCTGCCCACCAGAAAGACAAGGTCCAGCCTCATTCATCAGAACTCAGGCACTAGTCCCCTCCACCAGGAAGCCCACACAACCCATGGAACCAACCTTAGCCACTGGGGACAGACACCAAAAACAATGGGAACTACGAACCAGCAGCCTGCAAAAAGGAGACCCCAAACACAGTAAGATAAGCAAAATGAGAAGACAGAAAAACACACAACAGATGAAGGAGCAAGATAAAAACCGACCAGACCTAACAAACGAAGAGGAAATAGGCAGTCTACCTGAAAAAGATTTCAGAATAATGATAGTAAAGATGATCCAAAATCTTGGAAATAGAATAGACAAAATGCAAGAAACATTTAACAAGACCTAGAAGAACGAAAGATGAAAGAAGTAACAATGAACAACACGCCACTGGCATTTTTCACAGTAGTAGAACAAAAAAATTTCACAAAAGACCCCGAATAGTAAAAGCATTCTTGAGAACGAAAATCGGAGCTGGAGGAATCAGGCTTCCTGACTTTAGACTATGCTACAAAGCTACAGTAATCAAGACAGTATGGTACTGGCACAAAAATACTCTAAAAGGGATCAATAGCAGAATAACTGAGGCAGAAGAATGGATAAGTGTCCTGGCAGATAAAATAGTGGAAATAACTACTGCAGAGCACATTAAAGAAAAAAGAATGAAAAGAACTGAGGACACTCTCAGAGACCTCTGGGACAACATTAAATGCACCAACATTCGAATTATAGGGGTTCCAGAAGAAGAAGAGATAAAGAAAGGGACTGGGAAAATATCTGAAGAGATTATAGTTGAAAGCTTCCCTAATATGGGAAAGGAAATAGTTAATCAAGCCCAGGAAGCACAGAGACTCTCATACAGGATAAATCCTAGGAGAAACACACCAGGACACATACTAATCAAACTGTCAAAAATTAAATACAAAGAAAACATATTAAAAGCAGCAAGGAAAAAACAATAATTAACACACAAGGGAATCCCCATAAGGTTAACAGCTGATCATTCAGCAGAAACTCTGCAAGCCAGAAGGGAGTCGCAGGACATATTTAAAGTGATGAAGGGGAAAAACCTGCAACCAAGATTACTGTACCCAGCAAGGATCTCATTCAGATTTGATGGAGAAATTAAAACCTTTACAGACAAGCAAAAGCTGAGAGAGTTTAGCACCACCAAACCAGCTTTACAACAAATACTAAAGGAATTTCTCTAGGCAAGAAACACAAGAGAAGGAAATGACCTACAATAATGAACCCAAAACAATTAAGAAAATGGGAATAGTAACATACATATTGATAGTTACCTTAAATGTAAATGGACTAAATGCTCCCACCAAAAGACACAGATTGGCTGAATGGATACAAAAACAAGACCCATATATATGCTGTCTACAAGAGACCCACTTCAGACCTAGAGACACATACAAACTGAAAGTAAGGGGATGGAAAAAGATATTCCATGCAAATGGAAACCAAAAGAAAGCTGGAGTAGCAATTCTCATATCAGAAAAAATAGACCTTAAAATAAAGACTATTAGAAGAGATAAAGAAGGACACTACATAATGATCAAGGGATCGATCCAAGAAGAAGATATAACAACTGTAAATATTTATGCACCCAACATAGGAACACCTCAATACATAAAGCAAATACTAACAGCCATAAAAGAGGAAATCGACAGTAACACATTCATAGTAGGGGCTATAACACCCCACTTTCACCAATGGACAGATCATCCAAAATGAAAATAAATAAGGAAACACAAGCTTTAAATGATACATTAAACAAGATGGACTTAATTGATATTTATAGGACACTCCATCCAAAAACAACAGAATACACATTTTTCTCAAGTGCTCATGGAACATACTCAAGGCTAGATCATATATTCTTTCACAAATCAAGAAATGGTAAATTTAAGAAAACTGAAATTGTATCAAGTATCTTTTCTGACCACAGTGCTATGAGACTAGATATCAATTACAGGAAAAGATCTGTAAAAAATACAAACACATGGAGGCTAAACAATACACTACTTGATAAAGAAGTGATCACTGAAGAAATCAATGAGGAAATTAAAAAATACTTAGAAACAAATGACAATGGAGACACCATGACCCAAAATCAATGGGATGCAGCCAATGCAGTTCTAAGAGGGATGGTTATAGCAATACAATCCTACCTTAAGAAAAAGGAAACATCTCGAATAAACAACCTAACCTTGCACCTAAAGCAATTAGTAAAGAAGAACAAAAAATTCCCAAAGTTAGCAGAAGGAAAGAAATCATAAAGATCAGATCAGAAATAAATGAAAAATAAATGAAGGAAATGATAGCAAAGATCAGTAAAACTAAAAACTGGTTTTTTGAGGAGATAAGCAAAATTGAGAAACCGTTAGCCAGACTCATCAAGAAAAAAAGGGAGAAGACTCACATCAATAGAACTAGAAATGAAAAAGGAGAAGTAACAACTGACACTGCAGAAATATAAAGGAACATGAGAGATTACTACAAGCAACTCTATGCCAATAAAATGGAAAACCTTGAAGAAATGGACAATTTCTTAGAAATGCACAACCTGACAAGACTGAATCAGGAAGCAATAAAAATATGAACAGACCAATCACAAGCACTGATATTGAAACTGTGATTAAAAATCTTCCAACAAGAAAAAGCCCAGACCAGATGGCTTCACAGGGGAATTCTATCAAATATTTATAGAAGAGCTAACACCTATCCTTCTCAAAGTCTTCCAAAATACAGCAGAGGGAGGAACACTCCCAAACTCATTCTACAATGGCACCATCACCCTAATACCAAAACCAGACAAGGATGTCACAAAGAAAGTAAATTACAGGCCAATATCACTGATGAACATAGATGCAAAAATCCTCAACAAAATACTAGCAAACAGAATCCAACAGCACATTAAAAGGATCATACACCATGATCAAGTGGGGTTTACTCCAGGAATGCAAGGATTCTTCAATATACGCAAATCAATAAACGTGATAAACCATATTAACAAATTGAAGGAGAAAAACCAAATGATCATTTCAATAACTGCAGAGAAAGCTTTTGACAAAATTCAACACGGATTTATGATAAAAACCCTGCAGAAAGTAGGCATAGAGGGAATTTTCCTCAACATAATAAAGTCCATATATGACAAACCCACAGTCAACATCATCCTCAATGATGAAAAACTGAAAACATTTCCACTAAGATTAGGAACAAAACATGGTTGCCCACTCTCACCACTCTTATTCAACATAGTTTTGGAAGTTTTAGCCACAGCAATCAGAGTCGAAAAAAAATAAAAGGAATCCAAATCAGAAAAGAAGTAAAGCTGTCACTGTTTGCAGATGACATGATACTCTACATAGAGAATCCTAAAGATGCTACCAGAAAACTACTAGAGCTAATCAATGAATTTGGTAAAGTGGCAGGATACAAAATTAATGCACAGAAACCTCTGGCATTCCTATCAGAAACCTCTGGCATTCTTATCACACTAATGATGAAAAATCTGAAAGTGAAATGAAAAAACACTGCCATTTACCATTGCAACAAAAAGAATAAAATATCTAGGAATAAACTTACCTAAGGAGACAAAAGACCTCTACGCACAAAATTATAAGACACTGATGAAAGAAATTAAGGATGATGCAAATAGATAGAGAGATATACAATGTTCCTGGATTGGAATAATCAACATTGTGAAAATGACTCTACTACGCAAAGCAATCCACACATTCAATGCAATCCCTATCAAACTACCACTGGCATTTTTCACAGTAGTAGAACAAAAAATTTCACAAAAGACCCCGAATAGTAAAAGCATTCTTGAGAACGAAAATCGGAGCTGGAAGAATCAGGCTTCCTGACTTTAGACTATGCTACAAAGCTACAGTAATCAAGAGAGTATGGTACTGGCACAAAAACAGAAAGATAGATCAAAGGAACAGAACAGAAAGCCCAGAGATAAACCCACACACATATGGTCACCTTATCTTTGATAAAGGAGGCAGGAATTGTAGAGTGAAGAAAGGACAGCCTCTTCAATAAGTGGTTCTGGGAAAACTGGACAGGTACATGTAAAAGTATGATATTAGATCACTCCCTAACACCATACACAAAAATAAGCTCAAAATGGATTAAAGACCTAAATGTAAGGCCAGAACCTGTCAAACTCTCTGAGGAAAACATAGGCAGAACACTCTATGACATAAATCACAGCAAGATCCTTTTTGAACCACCTCCTAGATAAATGGAAATAAAAACAAAAATAAACAAATAGGACCTATGAAACTTCAAAGCTTTTGCACAGCAAAGGAAACCATGAACAAGACCGAAAGACAACCCTGAGAATTGAAGAAATAATATTTGCAAATGAAGCAACTGACAAAGGACTAATCTCCAATAATTATAAGCAGCTCATGCAGCTCAATAACAAAAAAACAAACAACCCAATCCAAATATGGGCAGAAGACCTAAATAGACATTTCTCCTAAGAAGATATACAGACTGCCAACAAACACATGAAAGAATTCTCAACATCATTAATCATTAGAGAAATGCAAATCAAAACTACAATGAGATATCATCTCACACCAGTCGGAATGGCGATCATTAAAAATCTAGAAGCAATGAATGCTGGAGAGGGTGTGGAGAAAAGGGAACACTCTTGCACTGCTGGTGCGAATGTGAATTGGTACAGCCACTATGGAGAACAGTATGGAGGTTCCTTAAAAAACTAAAAATAGAACTACCATATGACCCAGCAATCCCACTACTGGACATATACCCTGAGAAAACCATAATTCAAAAAGAGTCATGTACCAAAATGTTCATTGCAGCTCTATTTACTATAGCCCGGAGATGGAAACAACGTAAGTGCCCATCATCGGATGAATGGATAAAGAAGATGTGGCACATATATACAATGGAATATTACTCAGCCATAAAAAGAAATGAAATTGAGCTATTTGTAATGAGGTGTATGCACCTAGAATCTGTCATACAGAGTGAAGTAATTCAGAAAGAGAAAGACACATACCGTATGCTAACACATATATATGGAATTTAAGAAAAAAATGTCATGAAGAACCTAGGGGTAAGACAGGAATAAAGACACAGACCTACTAGAGAATGGACTTGAGGATATGGGGAGAGGGAAAGGTAAGCTATGACAAAGCGAAAGCATGGCATGGGCATATATACACTACGAAACATAAAATAGATAGCTAGTGGGAAGCAGCCACATAGCACAGGGAGATCAGCTCGGTGCTTTGTGACCAACTAGAGGGGTGGGATAGGGAGGGTGGCAGGGTGGGAGGGAGATGCAAGAGGGAAGAGATATGGGAACATATGTATATGTATAACTGATTCACTTTGTTATAAAGCAGAAAGTAACACCATTTTAAAGCAATTATACTCCAATAAAGATGTAAAAAAAAAAACAACCCACATTCATCTTTATGAACCCTGCATCTGTGGAGAACCTGAATAGAAAATGAATGTTCCCAAACTTTAGACAGTGGGCTTTGGTAGCAACTGTAGAGTTGAGGTTTCCTGTCTGGGACTGATATATATCTGATTTTATGTTTATCTTAGTTTAGTGTTTAGCACTTGTTATCATTGGTGGATTTGTTTATTTGTTTGGCTGCTCTCTTCTTTTTATTGTTATTTTAATTTTTATTTTAATAGTTTCTTTATTTTTCCTCCCTCCTCTACTGAGCCGTGTGGCTAACAGTGTCTTGGTGCTCTGGCCTGGTGTCAGGACTAGCCTCTGCGGTGGGAGAGCAGAGTTCAGGACATTGGACCACAAGACACCTCCCAGCCCCAAACAATATCAATTGTCAAGAACCCTCCCAGAGATCTCTATCTCAACACTAAGAACCCTCTACCCAATGGCCAGCAAACTCCATTCCTGGTTGCCCCATGCCAGACAAGAACAAAACAAAACCCATTAGAAAAGAGGCCATCTAAAATCATACTAAGTTCACAGACACCACAAAACTTACCACTGGAAGTGGGCCTGCACACCAGAAAGACAAGATCAAGCCCCACCCACCAAAATACAGGAACGAGTCCCCTACACCAGTAATCCTACACAATACACTGAACCAACCTCACCCACTGAGGTAAGACACCAAAAAAAAAAAAAAAAACCAGGAACTACAAACTTGCAGTCTGTGAAAAGGAGACCCCACACAGTAGGTTAAACAAAATGAGAAGAGGGAAAAATATGCGGCACATGAAGGAGCAAGGTAAAAACCCACAAAAACAAACAAATGAGGAGGAAATAGGCAGTCTACCTGAAAAGGAATTCAGAGTAATGATAGTAAAGATGATCCAAAATCTCAGAAGTAGAATGGAGAAAATACAAGAAACGTATAACAAGGACCTAGAAGAACTAAAGAGAAAACAATGATGGACAACACAATAAATGAAATTTTAAATTCTCTGGAAGGAATCAATAGCAGAATAACTGAGGCAGAAGAACGGAAAAGTGACCTGGAAGATAAAATAGTGGAAATAACTCCCAAGAGCAGAATAAAGAAAGATGAATGAAAAGAATTGAGGACAGTCTCAGAGACTTCTTGGACAACATTAACCGCACCAATATTCGAATTATAGAGGTCACAAAAGAAGAGAAAAAGAAAGGGAATGAGAAAATATTTAAAGAGATTATGGTTGAAAACTTCTCTAACATGGGAAAGGAATGAGTCAATCAAGTCCAGGAAGTGCAGACCATCCCATATAGGATAAATCCAAGGTGAAACACACCAAGACACATATTAATGAAACTTTGAAAAATTAAATGCAAATAAAAAATATTAAAAGCAGCAAAGGAAAAGCAACAATTAACATAAAAGGGAATCCCCATAAGGTTAACAGCTGATCTTTCTGCAGAAACACTGCAAGCCAGAAGGGAGTGGCAGGACATATTTAAAGTGATGAAAGGGAAAAATCTACAATCAAGATTACTCTAACCAGTAAGGATCTCATTCAGATTCGATGGAGAAGTAAAAACCTTTACAAACAAGCAAAAGTTAAGAGAATTCAACACCACCAAACCAGCATTACAACAAATGCTAAAGGAACTTCTCTAGGTAGGAAACACAAGAGAAGGAAAAGACCAACAAAAACAAACACAAAATAATTAAGAAAATGGTAATAGGAACATACATATTGATAATTACCTTAAATGTAAATGGATAAAATGTCCCAACCAAAAGATACAGACTGGCTGAATGGATACAAAAACAAAATCCGTATGTATGCTGTCTACAAGAGACCAACTTCAGAACTATGGAAACATACAGAGTAAAAACGACGGGATGCAAAAAGATATTCCATGCAAATAGAAATCAAAAGAAAGCAGGAATACCAATACTCATATCAGAAAAAAATATATGTTAAAATAAAGACTATTACAAGAGACAAAGAAGAACATTACATAATGATCAAGGGATCAATCCAAGAAGATATAACAATTGTAAATATTTATGTACCCAAATAAGAGCACTTCAATACCTAAGGCAAATGCCAACAGCCATAAAAGGGGACATTGACAGTAACACAATCATAGTAGGGGACTTTAACACCCCACTTTCACCAATGGAGAGATCAACCAAAATGAAAATAAATAAGGAAACACAAGGTTTAAATGACATATTAGACAAGATGGACTTAATTGATATTTATAGGACATTACATCCAAACACAATACACTTTCTACTCGAGTACTCATGGAACATTCTCTAGGATAAATCATATACTGGGTCACAAATCAAGCCTATCTTAAGAAAATTGAAATCATACCAAGTATCTTTACTGGCCACAACGCCATGAGACTAGATATCAATTACAGGAAAAAATCTGTAAGAAATACAAACACATGGAGGCTAAACAACACACTACTTAATAACCAACAGATCACTGAAGAAATCAAAGAGGAAATCAAAAAATACCTAGAAACAAATGACAATTAAAACACAGTCACCCAAAACGTATGGGATGCAAGAAAAGCAGTTCTAAGAAGGACGTTTATAGCAATACAACCCTACCTAAAGAAACAAGAAACATCTCAAATAAACAACCTAACCTTACACCTAAAGCAATTAGATAAAATAGAACAAAAAGCCCCAAAGTTAGTGGAAGGAAAGAAATCATAAAGATGTGATCAGAAATAAATAAAAAGAAATGAAGTAAACAATAGTAAAGATCAATAAAACTAAAACCTGGTTCTTGAGAAGATAAATACAACTGATAAACAATTAGCCAGACACATCAAGAAATAAAGGGAGAAGACTCAAATTAACAATATTAGATATGAAAAAGGAGAAGTAACAACTGACACTGCAAATATAAAAAGGATCATGAAAGATTACTACAAGCAACTATATGACAATAAAATGGACAATCTGGAAGAAACGGACAAATTCCTTGAAAAGCACAACCTTCTGTGACTGAACCAGGAAGATATACAAATGATAAACAGACCATTCACAATCACTGAAATTGAAACTCTGATTAAAAATCTTCCAACAAACAGAAGTCCAGGACTAGATGGCTTCACAGGAGAATTGTATCAAACATTCAGAGAACAGCTAACACCTATCCTTCTCAAACTCTTCCAAAATATAGGAGAGGGAGGAACACTCCCAAACTCATTCTACGAGGCCAGCATCACCCTGATACCAAAAACAGACAAAGATATCACAAAAAAAGAAAATTACAGGCCAATCTCACTGATGAACATAGATGCAAACATCCTCAACAAAATACTAGGAAACAGAATCCAACAGCACATTACAAGGATCGTACACTATGATCAAGTGGGGTTTATCCCAGGAATGAAAGGATTCTTCAATATATGCAAATCACTCAGTGTGATACACCATAATAACAACTTGAATGATACAAGCGATATGACAATATCAATAGATGCAGAAAAATCTTTTGAAAAGTTCAACACCCATTTTTTAAACTCTCCAGAAAGTAGGCATAGACAGAACATCCCCCAACATAATAAAAGACATATATGACAAACCCAGAGCCAACATCATTCTTAATGGTGAAAAACTGAAACCATTTCCTCTAAGATCAGGAACAAGAAAAGGTTGCTCACTCTCACCACTGTTATTCAACATAGTTTTGGAAGTTTTAGATAGGGCAATCAGAGAAGAAAAAGAATTAAAAGGAATTCAAATTGGGAAAAGAAGAAGTAAAACTGTCACTTTTTGCAGATGACATGATACTACACATAAAGAATCCTAAGGATGCTACCAGAAAACTACTAGAGCTAATCAATGAATTTAGTATAGTAGCAGGATAGAAAATTAATGCACAGAAATCTCTTGCATTCCTATACACTAACAAGGAAAAATCTGAAAGAGAAATTAAGGAAATACCCCCATTTACCATTGCAACAAAAAGAATGAAATACCTAGGAATAAACCTATCTAAGGAGACAAGAAACCTGTATGCAGAAAACTATAAGACACTGATGAAAGAAATTAAAGATGATACAGAGGGAGTGATATACGATGTTCTTGGATTGGAAGAATCAATATTGTGAAAAAGACTGTACTACCCAAAGCAATCTACAGATTCAATGCAATCCCTATCAAACTACCAATGACATTTTTCACAGAACTAGAACAAAAAAGTTCACAATTTGTATGGAAACACAAAAGACCCCAAATAGCCAAAGCAAACTTGAGAAAGAAAAAAGGAGCTGGAGGAGTCAGGTTCCCTCACTTCAGACTATACTACAAACTACAGTAATCAAGACAGTATTCTACTGCCACAAAAACAGAAATATAGATCAGTGGAACAGGATAGAAAGCCCAGAGATAGCCCCATGCACATATGGTCACCTTATTTTTGATAAAGGAAGGAAGAATATACAATGGAGAAAAGACAGCCTTTTCAATAAGTGGTTCAGGGAAAACTGGACAGCTACATGTAGAAGAATGAAATTAGAACATTCTGTAACACCATACACAAAAAATAAACTCTAAATGGATTAAAGACCTAAATATATGCCAAACACTATAACACTCTTTGAGGAAAACACTCTATGACATAAATCACAGCAAGAACTTTTTGACCCAACTCCTAGAGAAATGGAAATAAAAACAAAATAAACAAATGGGACCTAATGAAACTTAAATATTTTGCGCAGTAAAGGAAAATATAAACAAGACGAAAAGACAACACTTAGAATGGGAGAAAATATTTGCAAATGAATCAACAGTCACAGGATTAGTCTCCAAAATGGATAAACAGCTCATGCAGCTCAATATTAAAAAAACAACACAATCAAAAAATGGGCAGAAGACCTAAACAGACATTCCTCTAAAGAAGACATACAGATGGCCAACAAACACACGAAAATATGCTCAACATCACTAATCATTTGAGAAATGCAAATCAAAACCACAATGAGGTATCACCTGACACTGGTCAGAACGGCCATCATCAAAAAATCTACAAACAATAAGTGCTGGACAGGGTGTGGAGAAAAGGGAACACTCTTGCACTGTTGGTGGGAATGTAAATTGATACAGCCACTATGGAGAACAGTATGGAGGTTCCTTAAAATCCAAAAATAGAACTACCATACGACCCAGCAATCCCACTACTGGTCATATACCCTGAGAAAACCATAATTCAAAAAGAGTCATGTACCACAATGTTCATTGCAGCTCTATTTACAATAGCCAGGACTTGGAAGCAACCTAGGTGTCCATCAACAGATGAATGGATAAAGAAGATGTGGCACATATATACAATGGAATATTTCTCAGCCATAAAAACAAATAAATTGAGTTATTTGTGGTGAGGTGGATAGACCTAGAATCTGTCATACACAGTGAAGTAAGTCAGAAATTGAAAAACAAATACTGTATGCTAACACATGTCTGTGGATTCTAAAAAAAAAAAAAAAAAGGTCTGATGAACCTAGGGACAGGACAAGAGTAAAGATGCCATTGTAGAGAATGGACTTGAGGATATGGTGATGGAGAAGGGTATGCTGGGACGAAGTGAGAGAGTGACATGGACATATATACACTACCAAATGTAAAATAGATAGCTAGTGGGAAGCAGCTGCATATCACAGCAGATGATCTCAGTGCTTTGTTACCACTTAGATGGGTGGGATAGGGAGGGTGGGAGGGAGATTCTAGATGGAGGGGATATGGGAATATATGTATACATATAGCTGATTCACCTTGTTTTACAGCAGAAACTAACTCAACTTTTTAAAGCAATTATACTCTAATAAAGATGTTAAATAAATAAAAAATAATAAATAAAAAACAGTTGCATTAAGGAAAAAAATAATAATAAATCCTCATCTAATAAGTTGAATGTTTTGTTTTCAGCAATGAATTTTATGTATTTTTTTGTGTGTATGGATCAAACATACTTTCCTGTGTCTTTGTAATCTTGTGTTTTTTTCCATTGAAAGTTGGAATTTTTAATATTATAATGTGGGAACTCTGGAAATAAGTTTCTCCTCCTTTCCAAGGTTTGCCATTGCTGAGGGCTGCAGTCATCCATTTGTTTAGTGACTTGTACAAGCTGTATTTGCAAAGATTGTGGGGATTTTTGTCATGTATTTTGCCTAAAGTGTTTCTTCTATTATCTTAGCAGTCATCTAGCGACCTGACAGATAATTACCTAAATGCTTGGGACCCCCCTCCACAAAAGAAATAGTTCTTCTTGTTTTGAAGATTGGCTCTGAACTGAGGCACTCCTTCAGTGTTAAGCAAGGCTGCCTATGATTTTGTCTTGGCATTTACCTCCTGCTTGTGTGGAGCTCACAGAGTTGCAAACCTAGGATCCTCTCATGATTTTTCTAGACATTCATCCCAGCTCTGGAAATGACTGTTGCTCTCAAGGTACCTCAGTATACATGGTAACAATTTTCTTTTTGTTAGCTCCTGGTGCCATAGCAAATACCATAGACTGGGTGGCAGAAATTCATTTCTCCCAAGTCTGGAGGCTGAGAAGACCAAAATCAAGGTGCCTGCTGATTTGGTTCCTGATGAGAACCATCTTTCTAATTAGCAGATAGATGCCTTCTTGCTGTATCCAAACATCATGGAGAAATAATCTGTCTCATGTCTTTATCATAAGGGCACTAAGCCTATTCATGAGGGCTCCATCCTCATGTCCTAATGACGTCCCCAAATCTCCACCTCTAAATACCATCACAATTGGATTAAATATAAAACATATAAACTTTGAGAGAACACATTCAGTCCATAGCACACTTCAAATCTCTTCAAAATTTCCCCCAAATCTTCCTCCTCATTTCCTCCTTCCCAGTCTTTTGGATATGTCTGCTGCCTCCCCCATCTACTCTCCCTTGCCCCATGCAGCTACACATAATATGTCCTTAAAGGTTTTTGACAGATGTCACTGCCATCTGGAAAGCCACTCCAGCCCTGGGTGGGAGAGAGGGGCACAGGAGGTGTAGGAACAATGTCAGCCTCTGAGCCAGTCCCTTAGGGAACTTTCAGACAGATCAAAATACACAACCACAAGCTTTTGATAGCAAGGTTCTTATTGCTCCACTGACACCAACAACCTGCACCAGGAATGCAGGCCTCCATCCTCCCAGCTACTGATTAACTGGAAACTGAGGATGTTAAATGGGTAAGCCCAAATGCCACAATACTTTCTTACCAAAATTTGTCAACCCCCCCCGAAATGGTGTAGTTTTGTTTGTTTTTATTTTTTTTGATTCCAGAGTTCTGGGAAAAAAATTGATTCTGTCATTTTTGCCAGGTTAATGATTGCTTCAGTGGAGGGCCTGGTTTTTGAGTTCCCTACTTTTCCATTTTCCATAATATTACTCTATTATCCTTGTCCTAAATTTTTTACTGTAATTAACTGGAATTCTTACCATCTGTGCTGCTGTGGACAGAGATTAGTTGACACCTGTGACTGTATTTGTTCCCTGATATATAAACAAGAGTTAGGAAACACTTGCATCAGATTTCCAGAAACTTGAGACTTCACAAGAAAATGGTCAACCCACTCTTGGACCTCACAAGGATTTAGCTTGTCTAGACAAACCAGGGTTCAGGTATCATTAGCTTCCACAAAGAGGTGAGGGTTATTAAGCAATAATGCCATACATTTCATCATATTCTTCCAGGTGTCTTGCCAGCCTGGACAAGATAAATCATTTCTGGGTTATAGACAACTTACCTGGGAATGTTACTGAACCTTTGACACCCCACTGGTTTATCTCTGCCTCTCTTGCCACCAGGAATGAGTGTTAGAAGCCTAGGGTGCCACATTGGATGGCACTGGTGAAGGAAAGAAGAAAATGATGCTCCTTATAAGATGAGCATTCATTCAACTGGTCTTTGGGTCCTCTGAGAGACACAGAGAGGCTGTAAATTATTGTTATGGGCACACTTAAGTGAGAGGGATTGGGCTTTGACTCTTTCCAGGTTCTAACTCTCATGAACTGTGTGCCTTTTGTTACCGAACCATGTTTGTTTTGCCCAATACACAGTAAGCCAAAATGCTGAGACTCTGATGTTTGCAGCAAAGAGAGTATTTGTTTGCAAGGTAGCCAAGGGAGGAGACTGAAGAACATATCTCAAATCTGCCTCCCTAAAGGTAAGGGCTTGGGTTATTAGTGGGATAAAGTATAAAGGAGTAGGACAGTCAGAGGCATGGGGAGTGTGAGGAAAGCTGATTTGAAAAAGATGTGGTAATCGCTGTTCTGTGCATACATACCTGGGATACCGGCCTCCGCACGTTCTGAGGGTGGCCCTTTGATATCATAAACTCACCAAGCTGACCCTCATGCATGACCAGTTGAAGGGTCAGTAGTCCTGTAACCAAGCAGGACTCTATAGGGTCTTCTGCAGTCAGACCTCTCCACCTGACTCTTGTTTGTGGAGAAATTCTAGCCTCCTAGACCCTCCCTTAGTTCCAAAGTGCAGATTAAATCAGAGAAGTGAGGAAATGCAGAAACAAAGGAAAACAGTCAAGTAAGACAAAATAATTGTTTAGCCATTAAACAAAGTCAAAGACCTTTAGTTCCCCCTCAAGGGCTATAGATAATATCCTGAGTCATATCCTTGAGCTGTTTTGCAGATACTGAAAACCCCACCAGGTGGAAAAAGCTAACTGCATATTGAGCACAAACTCATAGTCCACAGACCAATTGGAAACAGAGGGTTGGTGATGTTGACTCCCGAATACCTCACCACCAACCAATCAGAAGAATGTCCACAAGCTCATCATGCACCCCACTACCCTTCCCTTACCCTGTCTTTTAAAACCTTTCTCTGAAAGCCAGCAGGAAGATCAGGTCTTTAAAGCATTATCTACCAGTACTCTTTGTTTGGCCTTTCAATAACTGTTACACTTTCCCTCACCACATCCTGGTGTCAGTAGATTGGCTTTAGTGCATGTGGGTGAGCAGACACAAGTTTGGTTCGGTAGCAGTCCTATCCAGTCTTTATAAGCCCAGCTCAAGCTAGATGCAGCTGACCCCAAATTCCTGAAAAATAACCTGGGCAAATATTTTATTGTTTAGGTGACTTGCCACTTGGAGAACGTGCAAGTCTTAAAATGACCTTGATTAGAGAAGGCAAGTGAAATGGATTTAACCTGCGCTTTCACCTTGGGCAAGTCTCCTAACCTCTCTGAGTCTCCAATTCTCTCATCCATTGACCGTGGCTACTTTTCTGCCTCACCGGGCTACTGTGAGAATAAATGCAAAAAATTAGGTAACAAATATGAATATTTACTATAGATTCAGAGCCTTCCTATGGCCAGGCTCTTTGATCAAACAATTTCTATTCTTGAGGTTATTTCATCCTCATGAAAACCCATGAAGCAAGTGGTGTTGTCCCTCTTGCAAACTAAAGATCAGACAACTGAAGTAACTTGCCTAGTGTTACACAGTAAGTATAGAGCCTAGACTAAAACCCAGGCCAATCTGTTGAAAGGTTTAAAAATGAGATGGTGAACATGAAGACTGTTGATCTCATGAGCCTCAGGAGGCCTCCCAGCCTATGTTCCAGGATCTATGAGAAAGTCCCCCACCCAGTTAATGCTAACACTGACTGGGGTTGGCTTTATGCTGCATATCATTTTATATCACCTCACCCCTCCCCTGCGTGGTAGATATTACTATCATTATCCTCATTTTAGAGACAAGAGAACTGAGGCACAGAGAGATCTAGTGACTCACCCATGGTTACATAGCTGGCAAACAGCAGTTCTAGGAAGTGGACTCAGACTCCAGGAAAAGGTGTCTCATCTTTACAACATGCTGTTTCATCTTCATGCAATGTGTTTTCTTACCCAGGATCTGGGGTAGGTACATTTCCTGCCTGCCAAGTTCTCCCAGTCATAAGCACTCAGCCCAATCCCTGGCATGTGGTGATGCTTCTCTGCTCTACCAGGCCAAGACATTGTGATTCAACTCAGGTTCTCCCCTATGCCTCTGCCTTCTTCTTCCTCTCCCTACTACTTCCCTGTGAAAAGGCCAATGACAAAAATAATTCACAGGGCTTCCCTCTGTGTCTTTGGTAACTACCCTGTGACAAGTCAAGAGTGCTAGTGCCTGACAAACACCACTGTTTGATAAGGAAACAAATATGGAAGAAAGGGACAGGGCAAATCCTTCCAAGGTTTGGGTGAGTACTCCAAGTCTCCCAGCATTTTTCTCTGTTTTTTCTTTGCCCTACCCAGGTACCTGAGGAGTTTCTTGCCTTTTGGGAAGTCTGAGTTATTCTGTCAGCATTCAGTAGGTGTTCTATAGGAGTTGTTTCACATATAGATGCATTTCTGATGTATTTGTGGGGAGGAAGGTGATCTCCACGTCTTACTCCTCCTCCATCTTGAAGGTCTCTCCTATCTCACATCTTTATCTATTCATCTGTTGATGGACTCTTAACTTGCTTCCATATACTGGCTATGCTAAATGATGTTGCTATAAATATTGGGGTGCATATATCTTTTCAAATTATGGTTTTCATGCACTGTGGATATATTCCCAGGAGTTGAATTGCTGGATCATGTAGTAGTTTTATTTTTATATTTTGGAGGAAACTCCATACTGTTTTCTAAAGCGGCTGCACCAATTGACATTCCCACCAACAGTGTACTAAGGTTCTCTTTTGTCTACATCCTCAACAACATTCCTGATTTGTTGGGTTTTTTTTATGATAGTCATTCTAACAGGTGTGAGGTGACATCTCATTGTGGTTTTGATTTGCATTTCCCTGATGATTAGTAATGTTGAGCACATTTACATGAGGTTGTCTTTTCACTTGTCTGATGGTTTCCTTTGCTGTGCAAAAGTTTTTAAATTCAATTGCATCATTTTGTTTATTTTTTTAATTTTCTTTTCCTTGCCTGAGGAGACAGATCCAAAAGAAAAGTTTCTAAGACTCATGTCAAAGAATTTATTGCCTATGTTTTATTTTAGGAGTTTTATAGTTTCCAATGTTACATTTAGGTCTTTAAACTATTGGGGTTTATTTTGTATATGGGGTGAGAAAATGTTCTAATTTCATTCTTTGACATGTAACTGTCCAGTTTTCACAACCCCACTTATTGAAGAGACTTTTTTTTCCCCATTGTATATTTTTGCCTCTTTTGTCATAGATTAATTGACCTAGATTAATGTACGTGGGTTAATTTCTGGTTTCTCTATTCTGTTCCATTGCTCTATGTATCTGTTTTGGTGCCACTACAATACTGTTTTGATTAATGTACTTTGAAGTATAGTTTGAATACAAGGAGTGTGAAACCTCCAGCTTTGTTCTTTTTTCTCAAGATTGCTTTGGCTATTCAGGGTCTTTTGTGGTTCCATAAATTTTTTAGGATATCTTGTTCTAGTTCTGTGAAAAATATCATGGGTATTTTGATAGGGATAGCCTTAAATCTGAGATTGCTTTGGGTAGTATGGACATTTTAACAGTATTATTGTTCCAATACATGAACATATGTTATCATTCCATTTAATTGTATCATCTTTAATTTCCTTCATCAGTATCTTATAATTTTCAGCATACGCATCTATCAACCCCCTTGGTTAATTTTATTCCTAGCTATTTTATCCTTTTGATGTGATTGTAAATGGGCTTGTTTTCTTTCTTTTTCTTTCTGATAGTTCATTATTAGTGTATAAAAAAGCAACTAATTTCTGTATATTAATCTTGTATCCTTCAACTTTACTGAATTAATTTATTACTTATACCTTTTAGGCAGAGTCTTTAGTGTTTTCTACTTTTAGTGTCATGTTATCTGCAAATAGTGACACTTGTACTTCTCTTTAAGTTTGGGTGCCTTTTACTTCTTTTTCTTATCTGATTGCTGTGGCTAGGATTTCCGATATTATGTTAAATAGAAATGGAGAGAATGGGCAACCTTGTCTAGTTCTCAATTTTAGAGGAAAAGCTTTCAGTTTTTCACCATTGAGTATGATGTTAGCTGTGGGTTTGTCATAGATGTCCTTTATTATGTTGAGATATATTCCCTCTATAACAACATTCTTGTGAGATTTTATAATGAATCGGTGTTAAATTTTGTCAAATTATTTTTGTATATCTAATGAGATGATCATGTGATATTTATCCCTTGTTTTGTTGATGTGGTGCCTCACATTGATTTGCAGTTATTGAACAATACTTGCATCCCTGAAATAAATCCCACCTTCTTATGGTGCATGATCCTTTCTATTTATTGTTGAATTATGTTTCCTCATATTTTGTGAAGGATTTTTCATGTTTATTCATCAGAGATATTTGACTGTAACTTTTATTGTAGTGCCTTTGTCTGGTTTTGGTATCAGTGTGGTGAGTGGTTGCCTCTAGAATGAATTTGTGAGTGTTCACTCATCTTCCCTTTTTTACAATAGTTTGTTAAGAATAGGTATTAACTCTTCTTTATATGTTTGGTAGAATTTGGCTGTAAAATTTTTCAATTCTGCACTACTGTTGGCAGTTTTTTAAACTATTGATTCAACTTCAATAATGATAATCTGTCTGTACAGATGTTCTATTCTTTCCTGATTCAGTCTTGGAACATGATATGTTAATAAGAATTTAACCATTTCTTTAGGTTGTCCAATACATTGTCATGTAACTATTTGTATTATTCTGTTATGATTATATTTCTGTATTATCAATTGTAATTTCTTCTGTTTCATTTCATATTTTGTTTATTTGGGTCCTTGTTCTTTCTTAAAGAGCCTGCTTAAAAGTTTATCAATTTTGTTTATCATTTCAAAAAAAACCCCCAGATCTGGTTTTATTGATCTTTTCTATTATATTTTTTTGATTTCTTATTTATTAGTGCTCTGATCTTTATTATTCCATTCCTTCTGCTGACTTTGAGCTTTGTTAGTTCTTCTTTTTCTAATTCCATTAGATGGTTTGTTAAGTTATTTTGTTTGTTTGTTTGTTTTCCTGCTTCTTGAGGTAGGCCTGTGTTGCTATAGACTTCCTTCTTAGATCTGCTTTTGCTGCATCCCATTGAATTTGGAAAGTTGTGTTTTAATTTGCATTTTTCTCAAGTTACTTTCTAATTTTTCTTTAGATTTCTTTGAAGATCACTTGGTTTTTCAGTAGCATGTTGTTTTATCCCCTATTTGTGTTTTTCTCATTTTTCTTTCTGTAATTGATTTCTAGTTTCATACTGTTCAGGTTGGAAAAAATGCTTGATATAATTTCTATCATCATAAATTTGTTGAGACTTGTTCTACTGTCTAAGTGATCTATCCTGCAGATTTTTCCATGTGCACTTAAAACAAGTGTATTCTGCTGAGTTTGGATGGAATGTTCTATATATATCTAATAGGTCCAACTGTCCTAATGTGTAATGTAAGGCCAATGTTTCCTCATTATTTTCTGTCTAGATTATCGGTCCACTGATGTAAGTGGAGCTGTTAAAGTCCCCTATTATTATTATTTGGGGGTTGTGGTGGCAGTGCCATACGGCTTGCAGGATCTTAGTTCACTGACCAGGGATTAAACCTAAGCTCCAGCTGTGAAAGCACTGAATTCTAACCACTGGACCACCAGGGAGTTCCCTAAAGTCCCCTATTATTGTTGTATTATTGTTAATTTCTTCCTTTATGTCAGTTGATATTGGCTTTACATATTTAGGTGCCCCTATTTTAGGTGCATATATGCTTACAAATGTTACATGTTCTTCTTGAATTGTTCCCTTTATAATTGTATAATATCCTTCTTTGCCTTTTTTTAATACACTTTGTTTAAAAATATCCATTGTCTGTTATGAGAATTGTTACTTCAGCTTTATCTTCTTTTAAAGACACAGTCACTGTCTGTGTGTCTTTAGCTCTGAAGTGAGTCTCTTATAGGCAGGATATAGATGTGTCTTCTTTTTATCCAATAAGCTAACTTATGTCTTTTGATTGCAGCATTAGTCCATTGGCATTTAAAGTGATTATTGATAGGTATATGCTTATTGCCATTTTGTACTTGTTTTCTGGTTGTTTTTGTAGTTCATCTCTGTTCTTCTTTTCTTAGTTTCTTCCCCTGTAGTTTGATGATTTTAGTTAGTGTTGTTTGTTTCCTTTTCTCTGACGTTTTTGTGTATTTGTTGTAGGTTTTTGATTTATGGTTACCATGGAGCTTATATATTTCAATCTATAACTATATCTACTTGTTTTAAACTGATAATCCTTTAGGTTCAAACACATTCTGAATGCTCTACATTTTTATCCCACACACAGTTTTTGTGTTGTTAATGTCATATTTTTTATCTTCATCTCTACCCCTTGACTGTTTATTATACTTATAGATGATTTTACAATTTTTGTCTTTTAAGCTTGTTATAAGCTTAAGTGGTTGATACACAGCCATTACTATACACTTGCTTTTATCAGTGAGGAGTTTGCCTTCCTGTAATTTTTTATTTCTTTTTGTATCCTTCTCTTTTTCATTTAAGTAAACCCTTTAACACTTCTTGAAAGATCAGTTTAGTATTTATGAACTCTTTTAGTTTTGGCTTCTCTGGGAAACTCTGTCTTCTCTCCATCAATTCTGAATAACTTTGCTGGGTAGAGTATCCTAGGTTGTAGGGGTTTTTTCTTTTCTTTTCTTTTCTTTTAGAACTTTGAATATATCATGACACTCCCTTCTGACCTGCCAAGTTTCTGCTGAAAAATCAGCTGATGGCCTTCACCTGGGGGTTCACCTGAATGTGACCTCGTTTTTCTATTGCTGCCTTTACAATTCTCTCTTATCATAAACTTTTCCCATTTTATTTATCTGTCAGTTTGAGTCTCTTGGGTTTATATTGTTTGAGACTCTCTGTGCATCCTGTTCCTGAATATCTGTATCCTTCTTCGGTGTAGGAGGTTTTCAGCCAAAATTTCATCAAATATATTTTTGACCTATTGTTCTTCTCTTCTCCTTCTAGAACTACATACTGTGAATGTTAGTATGATTAATTGTCCCAGTGGCACCTTAAACTATACTCATTTTTTTTAAATGTTGGGTTTTTTGTTGTTGATTTTGTTTTGTTTGTTTTTGCTTTTTTTTTGTTTTTTTCTGCAGTTCTGGTTAGTTGATATCCATAATTCTATTTCCCAGATTGCTTATGTGTAAGAAGAGATACAGAAGACTGTGTCAATCAATCTCCTCTTGATTCCCTTTAGTGTAGTTTTCAATTCAGTTATTGCATACTTCAGCTCTGATTGGTTCCTTTTTATAGTTTCTAGTTCTTTGTTAAAATTCTCACTGTGTACATCTCTTCTTATCACATTTTCAGTTAGCATTCTTAGTACTATTGCTTTGAATTCTTTTTAGGTAAGTTATTTATCTCTGTTTCATTAGGGTTTTTCCCACAGGTAATTTTTTCTTGTTTTCCAATTAGAAACATATTCTTTGGTCTTCTCATTTTGTTTAGCTTTCTCTGTTTCTATGAAATTAGGTGAAACAGTTACATATCCTGATCTTACAATGTGTGTTCTTTTGTTGGAGCATCCCTGCACAGGTTGTGTGTGCCCAGTGGCTTTGGTGGGAGAACTGTATCTGAAGTAGGCATGGGCTGAATCTTCCCCAAGGGTGTGCTGAAAGCCAGTGCCTTGGTGGGAGGTCACACTGGAGTTGGATGGGCTAAAGAAAGGGTCATGTTCAAGCTGGGACATCTGCTCTGCTCAATGGTTCTCACTGCCCTATTAGGATAAGGGCTGATCCTGAGATGCTGTAGCAGAAGGCCTGAGGTACTTGGGTTTCTTCCAAGTTTGACATCAGTCTTTCCTTTGCTTGGGGTCATAGCTGGGACATGAGAGCTTGTGACTACCCTTTTATGGTGGTTTCATACACCCCCTCACCCCCTACGTGGTGTGCCTGCCTTGGTTAGAGGCTGGGTTGGGGCTCAAAGGATCGTTGTCAGAATTTTTTTTTATTTTAAGGAAGTCCAATTTATCATTTTTTCTTTGATTGCTCTGATTTCAGTGTCATATCCATGAAGTCTGCCAAATCCAATGTCTAAATCTTCTCCCATATGTTTTCTTATAAACTTTCTTTCTTTATAGTTTTTTCTCTGAAATTTAGATCTTTGATCCATTTTGAATAAATTTCTGTATATCATGTAAGATGGGGTCCAAATTCATTGTTTTGCATTTAGATATTCTCTTTTCACAACATTATTTTTTCTGAAAAATCTGTCTTCTCTTTTTGAAAATCATTTAACCATATATTTCAGGGTTTATTTCTGACTTCCCTATTCTATTCTATTCCATTGGTATATATGTACACTTTTATGTGCCATTACTACACTGATTTGATTACTCTAGCTTGGTAAGAAGTTTTGAAATCAGGAAGCATTGAGAACATATAAATTTCTTCTTCTTTTTAAATTTGTTTGGGCTATTCAGACTTCCTTGTCATTCTATATGAAGTTGAGGATGTATATTTCTATTTTTGTAAAAAATGCCATTGGGGGCTTCCCCGGTGGCACAGTGGTTGAGAGTCCGCCTGCCGATGCAGGGGACACGGGTTCGTGCCCCGGTCCGGGAAGATCCCACATGCCGCGGAGTGGCTGGGCCTGTGAGCCATGGCTGCTGAGCCTGCGCGTCCAGAGTCTGTGCTCCACAGCGAGAGAGGCCACAGCAGTGACAGGCCCGCATCCAAAAAAAAAAAATGCCATTGGGATTTTGATAGGGGTTACATTACATCTGTAGATTTCTTTGTGTGGTATTGATATCTTTACAATATTAAGTTGTGATCCAATCCATGAACATGGGATATCTTTCCATTTATTTACATCTTCTTTACTTTCATTGAGCAATGTTTTGCTTTCAGTGTACCACTTTCACATTTTCTGTTAAGCTTATAACTAAATATTTTTTGACACTATTGTACATGGAATTTTCTGAATTTCCTTTTTGGATTATTGTTAGTGTGCAGAACACGACTGAGTTCTTTGCATATTAATTTTGTATTAATTATTTGCAACTCACCTGAATTCTTTTATTTGTTCTAATCGTCTGTGTGTTTATGTGTGTGTGTGTGTGTATATATAATATCTACGGTTTTCTATATATGATATCTTTTTGTCAGTGAACAGAGATAATTTTACTTCTTCATTCCCAATTTGGATGCCTTTTTTTCCTGCCTAATCACTCTGTCTAGGACTTACATTGCAATCTTAAATAAAAGTGGCAAGAGAAGGCATCTTTGTCTTATTCTTGATCTTAGAGGAAACTGTTTTGACCTTTCACAATTGGATACAATGTTATCTGTAGGCTTTCCAACAAGGATTTTAGTATGTTGATATAATATCCCTCTATGCTGAGAATGTTCATTGTGATTATCATGAAAGTTTGTAGAATTTTATCAAGTGTTCCTCTGCATTAATTGAAATGATCACGTGGATTTTTTCTTTCATTCTGTTTATGTGCTGTAGCATTGGTTGATTTTTCTATGTTGAACCACCTTTGCTTTGTAGGAATAAATACCACTTGGTAATGGTGTACAATCTTATTAATGTGCTGTTCAAGTCTGTTTGCTAGTACTTTGTTGAGGAGTTTTGCATCAATATTCACCAAGGATATTTGTCTGTAGTGGCTTTCTCTGGTTTTGGTATCAGGGAAATGCTGGCCTCATAGAATAAGTTCAGATTAATTCCTTCTTGTTTGGGAAGAGGTTATTTTTTTTAAATGTTTGTGGAAGAATCATGTTAATTTTTCTATAAATGTTTGGGACAATTCAGAAGTGAAGTAAATTGATTATGGGCATTTTTGGGGGGAGATTTTTAAGCATACGTTCTTAAATTTTATTGACGTATAGCTGATTTATAATGTGTTTATTTCTGCTGTATAGCAAACTGATCCAGTTGTGCACACACACACATATATATACATATACATATTCTTATTACATTCTTTTCCATTATGATTTTATCACAGGACATTAAATTATAGTTTCCCATACTATAGTCTAGGACCTTGTTGATTATCCATCCTATATATAACACTTTTCATCTGCTAAACACAAACTCCCATTCTGTCCCTCCCCCTCCCCACTCCCCATTGGCAACCACGAGTCTGTTCTCTATATATCTCTCTGATTCTGTGTCATATGGAAAAGAAGAAGTAAAACTGTCACTCTTTGCAGATAACATGACAATATACATAGAAAATCCTAAGGATGGCACCAGAGAGCTACTAGAGCTAATGAATGAATTTAGTAAAGTATCAAGATACAAAATTAATACACAAAAATTTCTGGATTCCTATACACTATGAATGAAAGGTCAGAATGAGAAATTAAGAAACAATCTCATTTACAGTTGCAACAAAAAGAATAAAATACCTAGGAATAACCCTACCTAAGGGGGCAAAAGGCCTGTATGCAGAAAACTATAAGACACTGATGAAAGAAATCAAAGACAACACAAACATATGTAGAGATATACCATGTTCTTGGATTGTAAGAATCAACATTGTGAAAACGACTATACTACCCAAAGCAATGTACATATTCAATGCAATCCCTATCAAACTACCAATGGCATTTTTCACAGAAGTAGAACAAAAAAATTCACAATTTGTATGGAAACACAAAAGACCATGAATATCCAAAGCAATCTTGAGAAAGAAAAATGGAGTTGGAGGAACCAGACTCCCTGACTTCAGACTATACTACAAAGCTACAGTAATCATGACAGTATGGTTTGCGGAGGTTTTTGATTGCTGATTCAGACTATTTGTGATCAGTCTTACTGAGTTGTGTGTTTCAAAGAATGTTTTCATTTCATCAAGGTTATACAATTTGTTGGCACAAAGCTGTTTATACTACACTTTGATGACTTAAAAAATACAGAATGTGAGAATTGTGAGTTAAGTTTTATTTGGCGGAAAATGAGGACTATAGCCCAGGAGCCAGCAACTCAGATCACTTTGAGAAACTGTTCCATAGAGGTGGGGGGAGGTCAGTTTTTAGGTGTGATTTTGTTGAAGGGGGAGTACATGCAATCAAACACATATTTTTTGCCTAAGGTTTTGCTAGTCTTGGGAACGCACTACTAGTCATGAGGAGCAGACGTCAGCATAAAGGATTGTAGGGCTTGTCTAGATACAAAGAGATACAAGAATTGGGCTCATTAAGTCATCTCCTGAAAACATCAAACTATCTGAAGACTGGTTCTGCCAGTTTATTCCAGGGCACAGAGTGCCTCATTTTTGCTCTTCAACCTGTACTTCTTTCAGGGGGTGTTGAAAGTCAGCAGCTGTATCAGCTCATGATTTAATCTTTGTAGAGGTAGACGGCAAGTTCCATTGGCAAGTGCCAATTGTCATTGACATCTTTTATAACCCTCTTAATTTCTGTAATATCAGATGTAATTTGAGTCTTCTCTCCTTTTTTTTTAGTAAACCTAGTTAAAATCTTGTCAATTTCATTTATCTTTTCATAGAACCAACTTTTTGTTTGATGGATTTTCACTTATTTTTAGATTCCCTATTTTCTTTATCTCTGCTGTTATATTTATTGGTTTCTTCCTGGAAAAACTTAAGTTTGCAAAACACGGGCAGTTTTGAAAAGAGCGGACAAAGAGAAGTGGAGCCTGAGAGTCCTAGAGATCCAGTCAACTCTGTGCGAAGCATCCTCTGAGAAACGTTGCAATTCATCCTACTCCCTAGAGTTGCTGAGGATGGTCATGTTGAAAAACAGTATTGGAATTACCAACAGAGGAGACAGCTAAGAGAAAAATAAATTAGAAATGAATCCACTGTAAAACATAAAACTATAAAATTCTTAGAAAAAAAGAGGGTAATCTTCATGACATTTTACTTGACAATGTGTTCTCGGGTATAACAGCAAAAGAAGACAATAAAAGAAAAAGTAGATACATTGGATTTTATAAGAATTTAAAACTTTTGCTTATGAAAGAACAGTCTAAGAAAGTTAAAAGACCCTGAAGAATTAGAGAAAACATTTGTAAATTATATATCTGATAAGGAATTAATATTAGAACTTCTGGCTAATATCTAGATTAAAGAATTCCTACAACTGAACAACAGTAACAAAACACAAATAAAAACTGGGCAATTGCCTTGAATAGACTCTTCTTCAAGGAAGACATGTAGATGACCAATAAACACATGAGAAGATGCTCCACATCGCTAATCATTAGGGAAATGCAAACCAAAACCACAATAAAATACTATTTTGTGTTCATTAAGGTGGCAATTATATCTTAAAAAATCAAAATAATAAATGTTGGCAAGCGTATGGAGCAATTGGAACCCTAAATATTGGTTGTGGGAATGTAAAATAGCTCCTCCTCTGTGGAAAATAGCTTTGTGCTTCCTCAAAACAGCTAAAACTAGAGTTACTATATAATCCAGCAAATCTAACTCTAAGGCCTATACTCTTAATTGCAAGCAGGGACTTAAAAACATACTTTTACACCAATGTTCATAGTGCCACTATTCACAATCGTTGAAAGGTGGAAATAATACAAATGTGCACAAACAGATGAATGGATAAAGAAGATGTGGCATATAGATAGATAGATAGATAGATAGATAGATAGATAAATAGATAGATATACACACACACACACACATACATACACACAGAGATACTTGTTACACAATGGATGAACCTTAAAACATTGTACTCAGTTAAGTAAGCCAGAAACAAAAGAACAATTCTTGTATGATTTCACATTTTAAGAGTTACCAAGAGGAGGCAGATCCATAGAGACAGAAAGTAAGCTAGTGGATACCAAAGGTTGGGTGGAGCAGAGAAATGGAGAGTTATTGCTTAAATGGTACATAGTTTTTGTTTTGGATGAGAAAAGTTCTGTAAATGGATAGTTGTGGTGGTTGCACAACATTGTGAGTGTGCTTAATGCCATTGAATTGTATCCCTAGAAATGGTTAAAGTGGTAAAATTTATGTTATGTATATGTTACCACAAAATCCTTTTGATATATAGTTGTAATTCAGCGTATCATAGTCAACTGAATCACAAATAAAAACTGATTCGTTTGATTTTAGCAAGTAAATAATTTGGATATCTAAGTCGGAACCTTGCTGGGAAAGGGAGCAATATGTTGATTCAAGAGAAAACTGAAAACTTCAGGCCAAAAGTGTTTCTCAGTCTCTGGATGCTATTGGACTGTGAGCATGATTCTGGGCTGAATGGAAGTCACTGGATTCTTACCTGTCTGCAGCTCAGAAGTCACCTCCACTGGAAGCCTTCCCCAGATCCAGCCAGAGGGCATCATTACCTTCTCTGTGTCACCCCTGTTCCTCTGTGTACTTCCATCATTACGCCTTTCACAGTGAGCTGTTGCTTCTCTGTTTACAGGTCTGAATCTGTGACTTGGAAGCTTCTGGTAGTCAGGGGTCTGGCTTAATTCCTGTGCCAACCCAAGGTGTGTGTGTGTTAGGAAGGCATGTCTTAGAATATACAGCTGCCAAAGGAATAAATGGATGCATGAATAGACAGACAAGTGAGCAGATAGATAGGTAGATGAATAAATGAATAGATGGAGAGATGCTTAAACATCTTTTGAACATCTATTTTCACTGGCTTGAAAAAAGGCCAATCAATGTTTCCTTGGCTATTGCAATAACTTTTAAACATGAGACTCCAGACCATTTTCTAACCTCCCAACCCTTATTGCCACCACCCCCAGCAAAAAGAAAATTTTCTTTTAATCCAAAGAAGCAAGCAATGACTGATGCCCACAAGATTCCCCTGTCTCCCCATCACCCTGAAACAGTTGGCCTCAGATATCATGGAGAGGCCACCTGAAGACCCCAGCCAAGAGAAACATTGTGACAGATAGGGATGCTGTCTTATAAGATGAAGTGTGTGCCTGGACCAAGGGGCCACCATATGGAGCTCCTTGCACAGCCAGAATATGTGGACATGGGAACCAAGATGTGGAAAACTGGGTGGTACCTCTCACAGTTACATCCTATACCAATTAACAGAATGCCCATCCCAGGGCATTCTGATAGTAGAAAGTGAATCCCTAAGGATTAATGTTTCTACAAGTGGCCACAGTAATGGTTCTGCTGCACTGGCGTCTGAGATCGCCACCTGTCCACTACCACTGAGGAAACAGGCAAAGAGAGCATGAAGATAGTGGCCAAATATTTGAACCTGCTTACCAGGGGTAAAAGGATTGCTGCCTGACAGTGGGGCAAGGAGGATTGTAGACAGAGCCCAGAGGCTCTTATGTTACCATGATTCCCAGTGGAAGAACCACAGCAACATCCAGATGGGACCACCAAGCTCCAAGACCCTCAGGAATGAGGGTGTGGGCCACTCCACCAATGAAAGACTACCAAGAAGTTGAAGTTGAATATACAGGTAATTGTGGCAGATTTCAATTTTGAGAAGTGGTCACTTTGCTGCTGCTTTATCAACAACTGGAAAGTATTTCCTTTCCTTTGAACCTGGGTGGGCTTGTGACTGCTCAGACCAAAAGAATACCAAGGAGGTGATGTTATGGGACTATGTCATAAAACAGATAATTTCTTCCTGGTTCTCTCTTTCTCTTGGAATGCTCATTTGGGATACAAGGTGCCATGTTATGAGGAAGCCTAGGACACATGGAAAGGATATATAGGTGTGGCAACTAACAGCCCTAGCACAGGTCTCAGCTGACAGCCAGCAACTACTAGCAGAAATATGATTGATTGAGACTTCAGATGATTCCAGCCTCTAGCTTTTGAACAACCCCAGCTGAATCCAAGAGGGGCAGAAGTGATCTGTACCTAAAGCACCCTGCCCACATTTCATATTTAGAAGCAAAATAAATGTCATTGCTTTAACTCACTATGATTTTGGATGGTTTGTTACACCGTAATATTAACTGTAACAGAAATTATTACTTGTATTTATGTTATTTACTGTAAATTTTATTAATCCTCTCCATTTATTTCTACTACCGGGCCCTTTCACACCCTAGTATTACATAGGCTGTGTTAAAGGTGACTCATTTTGTTGCTTAAGTACATAAGTTGTAGAATAATAAAGAGGCCTGGCACAACACTAGAAGAGGAATAGGCATCATCTGGATGTCTTATATTAATAGCTAGAGTGTATAACAGATGAAACTTGGGGCTGCATTCCTTTTAAGGAGATAGAAAGTGCTTTTCTGGTTTTGGATTGTTTCGTTTATTTGGCTATTGTGTGGAGATGAGGTATTATTGAAAATGTATATATTTTAAAGAGCATATATGGGAAGATGAGTGTATGTAGATATCAGGCAGTCAAATTGTGTACAGGCATACCTTGAAGTTATTGCAAGTTAGGTTCCAGGCTGCCTCAATAAAGTGAATATCGCTAAAACGAATCACACAAATTTTTGTTTTCTCAGTAAATAGAAAAGATGTGTTTACACTATACAGTAGTCTATTAAGTGTGCAATAGCATTATGTCTAAAAATATACATAACTTAATTTTAAAACACTTTATTGCTAAGAATGCTAATCATAATCTGAGCCTTCAGTGAATCATAGCTTTTGGTTTGTGGTTTTGGTTTTGAGGTTTTTGTTTGTTTGTTTTTCTTTTTTCTTCTGGTGGAGAGCTTGAAATATTGGCAGAATTGCCAAAATATGACACAGAGATGAAGTGAGCAAATGCTGTTTAAAAAGAATGGCTCTAATAGATAATCTGATGTAGGGTTGCCACAAATCTTCACTTTGGAGAAAATGCATTTTCTGAGGACCTTCAAGATGGTGGAGGAGTAAGACGTGGAGATCACCTTCCTCCCCACAAATACATCAAAAATACAACTACATGTGGAACAACTCCTACAAAACACGTACTGAATGCTGGTGGAAGTCCTCTGACTTCCCTAAAGGCAAGAAAATCCCCACATACCTGGCTAGGGCAAAAGAAAAAAGAAAAAACAGAGACAAAAGAATAGGGACAGGAGCTGTACCTGTGGAATCGAGCTGTGAAGGAGGAAAAGTTTCCACACAGTAGGAAGCCCCTTTACTAGCGGGGAAGGTAGTGGGCAGGAGGGAAATTCCAAGCTATGGAGGAGAGTGCAGCCACAGTGGGGAAGAGGGTAAAGTGGAGAGATTCTCACACAGAGGATCAGTGCTGCCTGGCACTCACCAAACTGAGATGCTTGTCTGACCACCCAACAGGCCGGGTGGGGGCTGGGAGCTGTGGCTCAGGCTCCAGAGGTAAGACCCCAGGGAGAGGAATGGGGGTGGCTGCATGAAAACAACCTGAAGGAGGCTACTGTGCCACAGATAGCTGGGAGGGAGTCCAGGAAAAACTGGACATGCCAAAGAGGCCAGAGACCGTTTTTTTGGGGTGCACAATGAGAGGAGATTCATGCTCCATGTGCCCACAGAAGGCAGAGCACCACTGAAGCAAGCTCCAGAGACAGGTGGAAGCCATGGCTATTAGCTTGGACCCCAGAATGGGCATTAACCTCTACCATCACCACCACTGCCACCAAGAATCATGTGTGGAAGTGCAGGTCACTATCCACACCACACTAGGATCCTGTGAACCATGCCACTGCCAGGGTCCCATGATCCAGGGACAACTTCCCCTGGGAGAAATCATGGCGCCCCTCAGGCTGTTGCAATATCACGCTGGTCTCTGCCACTGCAGCCTCACCCCACATTCCAATTGTGACTACAGTAACCCTCCCTCTCGCTGGCCTGAGTGAGCAAGAGAGCCCTAATCAGCTGCTGCTTTAACCTCCTCCAGTCTGAGAAGGGAACAGATGTCTGAGGGTGGCCTAGATGTAAAGGCAGGGCCAAAATCAAAGCTGAACCCGAGGAGCTGTGTGAACAAAGAAGAGAAAAGGAAATTTCTCAGTGCAGCCTCAGGAACAGCAGATTAAATGCCCACAAAGAACTTGAAAAACCAGCATTTGAAGAATACCTGATTAGACAGTGAATGTTCCCAAAGACGAGGCAGTGGACTTTAGGGGCAACTGTAGACTTGGGATTTGCTTTCTAGATCTCATTGGTTTCTGGTTTTATGTTTATCTTAGTTTAGTTTTTAGTGCTTGTTATCACTGGTGGATTTGATTATTGGTTAGGTTGCTCTCTTCTTGTTTTTTAAAATTTTATTTAATTTTTATTTTTTTAATTCTTAGTATTTTTATTTTATTTTAATTTTTTTGCCTTTTTCTCTTTTTGTGAGTGTGTATGTGTATGTTTCTGTGATCTTGTCTGTTTAGCTATGCTTTTACAATTTTTCCTAGGGTTCTCTCTGTTCATTTTCATTTATTCATTTATTTTTTGGTTTGTTTCTTTGTTTTCTTTTTGTGAGAGTGTGTGTGTATGTTTATTTCTGTGATTATGTCTGTTTTGTATTGTTATTACCATTTGGTTTTGTGTTCTATCTGTTCATTTTTTTGTCCTTCCTTTTCTTGTAAGCCATGTGGCTGGCAGTGTCTTGGTGTTCCGGCCAGGTGTCAGGCCTTAGCCTCTGAGGTGGGAAAGCCAATTCCAGGACATTAGACTACTAGAAAACTCCGGATCCCACATAATCTCCATAAGCACAAGCTCTCCCATCGACCTCCGTCTCAACACTAAGAGCCAGCTCCACCCACTGGCCAGCAGGCTTCTGTTCTGGAGGCCCCAGGCCAAAAAACAAGCAAGAGAGGAACACAACCCCACCAATTAACAGAGGTGCCTAAAGTCATACTAAGTTCAGAGACACCCCAAAACACACCACCCGATGTGGCCCTGCCCACCCGAAATACAAGATCCAGCCACACCCACCAGAACACAGGAACCAGTTGCCTCCATGAGGAAGCGTACACAAGCAACTGAACCAACCTCACCCACTGGGGGAAGACAACAAAAATAACGGGAACTACAAACATTAAACCTGTGAAAATTAGAACACAAACACAGGAAGTTAAACTGAATGAGATGACAGAGAAAATATGCAGCAGATGAAGGAGCAAGGTAGAAACCAAAAAATTAAGAGGAAATAGGCAGTCAACCTGAAAAAGAATTCAGACTAATGATAGTAAAGATTATCCAAAATCCCGGGAATAGAATGGGGATGGTATAAGAAATGTTTAAAAAGGACCTAGAAGAAATGAAGAGCAAACACACAATGATGAACAACAAAATAAATGAAATGTAAAATACTCTAGAAGGAATCAATAGCAGAATAACCGAGGCAGAAGAATTGATAAGTGACCTGGAAGATAGAAGAGTGGACATAAATGCCATAGAGCAGAATAAAGAAAAAAGAATGAAAAGAATTGAGGACAGTCTCAGAGACTTCTGGAACAACATTAAACACATGAACATTCGAATTATAGGGGTCCCAGAAGAAGAAGAGAAAAAGAAATTTTCTGAGAAAATATTTGAAAAGATTATAGTTGAAAACTTCCCTAACATGGGAAAGGAAATAGTTAATCAAGTCCAGGAAGCATAGAGAGTCTAATAAAGGATAAATCTAAGGAGAAACATGCCGAGACACATATTAATCAAACTATGAAAAATACAATACAAAGAAAAAATATTAAAAGCAGCAGAGGGAAAGCAACAAATAGAATACAAAGGGATCCATATAAGGTTAATAGCTGATCTTTCAGCAGAAACTCTGCAAGCTAGAAGTGAGTGGCAGGACATATTTAAATTGATGAAAGGGGAAAACCTACAACCAAAATTACAAGATCCCAGCGAGGATCTCAATCAGATTCTATATAGAAATTAAGATTTTTACAGACAAGCAGAAGTTAAGAGAATTCAGCAACACGAAAACAGCTATAAAACAAATGCTAAAGGAACTTCTCTCAGCAGGAAACACAAGAGAAGGAAAAGAACAACAAAAGCAAACCCAAAACAATTAAGAAAATGGTAATAAGAACATACATATCAATAATTACCTTAAATGTAAATGTATTAAATGCTCCAACCAAAAGACATAGACTGGTTGAATGGACACAAAAACGAGACCCATATATATGCTATCTTCAAGAGACACACTTCAGACCTAGGTACATATCCAGACTGAAGGTGAGTGGATGGAATAAGATATTCCATGAAAATGGAAATCAAAAGAAACCTAGAGTGGCAATATGCATATCAGAAAAAATACACTTTAAAATAAAGACTATTACAAGAGACAAAGAAGGACACTACCTAATGATCAAGGGATCAATCAAAGAAGAAGATATAACAACTGTAAATATTTATGCACCCAACATAGGAGCACGATAATACATAAAGCAAACGCTCACAACCATAAAAGGGGAAATCGACAGTAACACAGTAATAGTAGGGGATTTTAACACCTCACTTTCACCAATGGGCAGATCATTCAAAATGAAAGTAAGTAAGGATACACAAGCTTTAAGTGACACAGCAGACCAGATGGACTTAACTGATATTTATAGGACATTCCAATCAAAAACAACAGGATACACTTTCTTCTCAAGTGCTCATGGAACATTCTGCAGCATAGATCATATCTTGTGTCACAAATTAAGCCTCCGTAAATTTAAGATAATTAAAAATATATCAAGTATCTTTTCCTACAACAACACTATGAGATTAGATATCAATTACAGGAAAAAACTGTAAGAAATAGAAACACAAGGATGCTAAACCATACGCTACTAAATAACCAAGAGATCACTGAAGAAATCCAAAAATACCTAGATACACTACCAAATGTAAAATAGATAACTAGTGGGAAGCAGCTGCATAGCACATGGTGATCAGCTCAGTGGTTTGTGACCACCTAGACGGGTGGGATAGGGAGGGTGGGAGGCAGGGAGACACAAGAGGGAAGAGATATGGGAACATATGTGTATGTATAACTGATTCACTTTGTTATAAAGCAGAAACTAAAACACCATTGTAAAGCAATGATACTCCAATAAAGATGTTAAAAAAAATGTCATGCACAGCACTAAGCACAGAGGGGATACAAGGTGGCCCAGACACAGCCCTCACTCGTCAACACGGCACATGTGATTGAGCCTCTGCCCTTTCTGGTCCAAGTTCTTCCCTCATCACAGGCCTGGGTCTCAGGTTGTTGATTCCACAGAGGAGTTTTCCACCATGGGCTTAAGTATCAGAACTGTCAGAGCAGGTCCTTTAGCCAGAGACACCCCCCAAGGTTCCTATCAGCTCCTTCCCCTTCCTGCTCTGCACCCTCCTACCTCCCATTTACTGTGTGCCAGGTGCTGTGCTAAGTACTTTACATGGACGAGCCCCCACTTGAACATCCTGGACCTTCCTCTGCTGGGCCCTGCCCTCCCCACACACCCCCAGGGAGAGGGATTGGAGTGGAATTCAACTTGGCTTTAAACAGATGTGGTTTCATGTGCTGGTTCTACCTTGTCCTAGCCACATGACCCTGGGCTAGTCATTCCACCTACCTGAGCCTTTGTTCCCTCATCTGGTAAAGAAAATTCCACTGGTACCTACTTCACAGGGTTGTTGGGATTACCAAGGGGGCTAATACATGTAAAGTGCTTAGCGTAGCGCCTGGCACACACTGAATGGTAGCGACAATGGTTCAAATGGCCCAGATATACATTAATTTAAATTTCATAGGGAAAGGTCTCAAAAAAAAAAAAAAACACCTAGAAACCAGTGAAAATTAAAGCACGATGACCCAAAACCTATTGGATGCATCAAAAAAAGTTTTAAGATGGAAGTTTATAGCCAAACAATGCTACCTCAAAAAACAAGAAAAATCTCAAATAAACAACCTACCTTACACTAAAGCAATGAGAGAAAGAAGAACAAAATACCCCCAAAGCTAGTAGAAGGGAAAAAAAATCATAAAGATCCGATCAGAAAGAAATGATAAACAAATGAATGAAACAATAACAAATATCAATAAAACTAAAAGCAGGTTCTTTGAGAAGGTAAACAAAATTGATAAACCTTTAGCCAGACTCATCAAAAAGAAAACAGAGAAGACTCAAATCAACAGAATTAGAAATGAAAGAGAAGTAACAACTGACCCTGGAGAACTACAAAGGATCATGAGAGATTGCTACAAGCAAATATATGTGAATAAAATGGACAACCTGGAAGAAATGGACAAATTCTTAGAAAAGTAAAACCTTCTGAGATTGAACCAGGAAGAAACATAAAATATAAACAGACCAATCACAAACACTGAAATTGAGACTGTGATTTAAAATCTTCCAACAAAATAAAATGCCCAGGATCAGATGGCTTCACGGGCAAATTCTATCAAACATTTAGAGAAGAGCTAACACATATCCTTCTCAAACTCTTCCAAGATATAGCAGAGGGAGGAACACTCCCAAACTCATTCTACGAGGTCACCATCAGCCTGATACCAAAACCAGACAAAGATGTCACAAAGAAAGAAAACTACAGGGCAATATCACTGATGAACGTAGATGCAGAAATCCTCAACAAAATACTAGCAAACAGAATCCAACAGCACATTAAAAGGATCATACACCATGAGCAAGTGGAGTTTATCCCAGAGATGCAAGGATTCTTCAATGTATGCAAAGCAATCAATGTGATACACCATATTAACAAATTGAATGATACAAAACATATATAATCTCAGTAGATGCAGAAAAAGCTTTTAACAAAATTCAACACCCATTTATGATAAAAACTCTCCAGAAAGTGGGCATAGAGGGAACCTACTTCAACATAACAGAGACCATATATGAAAAACCAACAGCCAAAATCATTCTCAATGGTGTAAAATTGAAACCATTTCCTCTATGATCAGGAACAAAACAAGGTTGCCAACTCTCATGGGTATTATTCAAAATAGTTTTTGAAGTTTCAGCTGCAGCAATGAGAGAAGAAAAAGAAATAAAAGGAACCCAAATTGGAAAAGAAAAAGTAAAACTATCACTGTTTTCAGATGACACGATAATATACATAGAGAATCCTAAAGACTCTATCAGAAAACCAGTAGAGCTGATCAATGAATTTGGTAAAGTAGCAGGATACAAAATTAATGCACAGAAATCTCTTGCATTCCTATACACTAATAATGAAAATTCTGAAAGAGAAATTAAGGAAACTCTCCCATTTACAATTTCAACCAAAAGAATGAAACACCTAGGAATCAACCTACCTAAGGAGACAAAAGACCTGTATGCAGAAAACTATAAGATGAAAAAAACTAAAGATGGTACAAACAGATGGAGAGATATACCATGTTCTTGGATTCGAAGAATCAACATTGTGAAAATGATTATACTACCCAAAGCAATCTACAGATTCAGTGTAATTGCTATCAAATTATCAATGGTAGTTTTCACAGAACTAGAATAAAAAAATTTCACAATTTTTATGGAGACACCTAAGACCCTGAATAGCCAAAGCAATCTTGAGAAAGAAAAAAGGAACTAGAGGAATAAGGCTCCTGGATTTCAGACTATACTACAAAGCTACAGTAATCAAGACAGTATGGTACTGGCACAAAAACAGAAATATAGATCAATGGACAAGGATAGAAACCCCAGAGATAAACCAATGCACATACGGTCACCTTATCTTTGATAAAGGAAGCAAGAATATACAATGGAGAAAGACAGCCTCTTCAATAAGTGGTTCTGGGAAAACTGGACAGCTACATGTAAAAGAATGAAATTAGAACACTCTGTAACACCATATGTAAAAGATAAGCTCAAAATGAATTAAAGATCTAAATGTAAGGCCAGAAACTATAAAACTCTTAGAGGAAAAAAGAAGGCAGAACATTCTATTACATAAATCACAGCAAGATCCTTTTTGGCCCACCTCCTAGAGAAAGGAAAATAAAAACAAAAATAAACAAATGGGACCTAATGAAACTTAAAAGCTTTGGCACAGCAAAGGAAACCATAAACAAGACAAAAAGACAACCCTCAGAATGAGAGAAAATATTTTCAAATGAAGCAGCTGACAAAGGATTAATCTCCAAGATATACAAGCATTTCATGCCACTCTATATCAAAAAACGATCAACCCAGTCCAAAAATGGGTGGAAGACCTAAACACACATTTCTCCAAAGAAGATATACAAATGGTCAACAAACACATGAAAGGATGCTCAGCATCACTAATCATTAGAAAAATGCAAATCAAAACCACAATGAGGTATCCCCTCACTCTGGTCAGTATGGCCGTCATCAAAATATCTGCAAACAATAAATGCTGGAGAGGGTGTGGAGAAAAGGGAACCCTCCTACACTGTTGGTGGGAATATAAATTCATTTATCCACTATGAAGAACAGCATGGAGGTCCCTTAAAATAGTAAAAATAGAACTACGATATGACCCAGAAATCCCTCTACTGGGCATATACCCTAAGAACAACGTAATTCCAAAGAGACATGTCCCACAATGTCCATTGCAGCACTATTTACAGCAGCCAAGATGTGGAAGCAACTTAAATATCCATTGATAGATGAACGGATAAAGATGATGTGGCACATATATACAATGGAATATTACTCAGGCATAAAAAGAAATGAAATTGAGTTATTTGTAGTAAGGTGGATGGACCTAGAGTCTGTCATACAGAGTGAAGTATGTCAGAAAGAGTAAAACAAATACAGTATGCTAACACATGTATATGTAATCTAAAAAAAAAAATGGTTCTGAGAAACCTAAGGACAGGACCTGAATAAAGGCTCAGACCTAGAAAATGGACTTGAGGACACAGGGAGGGGGAAGTGTAAGCTGGAATGAAATGCAAGAGTATCATTGACATATATACACCACCAAATGTAAAACAGATAGCTAGTGGAAGCAGCTGTATAGCACAGGTACATCAGCTCAGTGCTTTGTGACCACAGAGAAGGGTGGGATAGGGAGAGTGGTAGGGAGGCACAAGAGGGAGGGTATATGGGGATATATGTGTACATATAACTGATTCACTTTATTATATAGCAGAAACTAACACAACATTTTAAAGCAATCATACTCCAGTAACGGTGTTAAAAAAATACATCTACATGTAGAGCAATTGTCACTGAAAACTACCTGGAGACCATCAGAAAAAATCTTGCACAACCAAGGCTATAATAAAGATCCACACAAAATCAGATTGGAAGGGAAGAAAAGCAATCAGGATGCGACCTTTACCCCTGGAATGGGACAAAGAAGAAGAGGGGGATCTTCCCTGGGGAGTGTGCTGTTAGAGTCACATATTGGTTGCCTAACATCTGGGGTCTGACACTGGGAAGCCAAGTTCCCTTAGATGGTTAGAAAACAAGTTGGACCAGCAGAAGAGCTGTAGGAATCTTAGACTCTGCTTGTGAAGAGCATGCACATACTCATTTACTCCTGAAAATAAATGGATCTCTCTCTTCTCCTTCTTTCTTTTCTTCTGCTACATGTGTGGTACTACAGTTTTCTGGGTCTTTTAAAAAACTTAATTGTATATCATTAACAGTTTTCAAGTTAATATGGTCTTCTTTTAAAAGGTTCCATATTATTCCAATAAAAAAATAAGATGGAGAAAGTAGATTGAAACTGCATCAGACTCTGCCCATCTCCCATGACTGCCTCACAATGCACCCCAACCCGAGCCAAGTGTCTGCTCTGGCCCTGCTTGCTTTATAGCACAGCTCCACACTAGGGAAAGGGCTGCTCAGGGCAAAGAAGAGTTCAGTTGTATGGGACAGAATGGATGCAGACTTGGAATGGCATCTGAATGGGGACAATGGTAGCCATTACTGGTGCTTAAAGAGGCAGCACATCAGGAGTGGCTTGGGATTCTGACTGGGGCTGGGACCGAGGCTGCAACAGCCAGTGCCCAGATCCATGCAGAACACATGCTCAAGAACCACTTGCCCCAGCACTGCTTCCTTCTGGGGCAAAGGTGCCAGTGTTTCAAGGTGGGGAGAGCACACACTTAGAGGGAAGGGAACCAGCTCAGACCTGACCCACAGGTCTTCTGATTCAACAGCTTGGGACCAACCCAAATAGGGTGGTGTTGGTCACTGAGCAGTGCAGAAGTTCCAGCTCACATTTGGCTCTGGCTGTAGCTTCACCATCTCCAGACATAGCTCCTACCAAGGTGTTAGTTGTTAGAACACCCTGGGGAAAGATGTGACTCATGCTCATGTCAGATCCAGTTCTCCCACCAAACCACTGGGCACACCGATTGTATAAGGATTCTCCCACACAAGCACACCCCTTCAAGATACTAATAATGAAACATCAGAAAGATAAATCAACGAGTGATCAAGATGGCAGAGGAGTAAGACGATTCACACAGAACATCTACTGAATGCTGGCAGAAGACCTCAGACTTCCAAAAGAGCAAGACAACTTCCATGTAAATGGGTAGGACAAAAGGAAAAAAAAAGAGAGAGAAAGAAAGGAATCTAGATGGGACCTGTTCCCCAGGGAAGGAGCTGTGAAGGAGGAAATGTTCTCACACCTGGGGAAGTCACCTCATTGGTGGGAAGATCAGCCTGGAGGGAAGGGGAGCTTTGGAGTCTTGGAGGAGAGTGCAGCAACTGGTTTTCAGTAGGCAAAATGGAGACCGACCAGCACAGATAGTGGGTACCATCGCCCTGTACTCCCCAGACTGAGACACTTGTCTGCCAATGTGGACAGGGGCTAGATGGTGAAGCTCGGGCTTCAGAGGTCAGACCCAGGGACAGGACCGGGGTTGGTTGTATGGAGACAGGTTGAAGAGGCTGGAGTGTGGCAACTGAGGTATACTCGGAAGAAGCCTGGGCCTGGCTAGAGAGGCAAGGCTCCATTTTTGTGTCCCACAAAGAGAAGGGTGAGACCACCATAGGCACTTCTTTCCCTTTGCATGCTCTCAGGTAACAGGACACTGCCCACACGTGCTCTGTGAGTGGGCATGAGACAGCACCACCATTCTGGGCCACTAATATGAAACCTGCAAGCAGGGGTCAAGTGCTGCACCCACAGTCTCCAGAGTGTGCGGGCCACTGCTGCTGCTAAAAGACCTGCGAGCAGGCACCAAGTGCTGCCCTTGCTGTACAGGAGGACACCGTCCCCCTCCCCCACTAAGACACCTATGAATATGAGCCAAGTGCTGCCACCACTGTACCAGGAGAGCACACGTGCCATGACCAGGCACTAAATGCTAGCCCTGCTGTTGCAGGAGTGCATGGGCCACTGCTGCTGCTAAGAGACCTGGGAGCAGGTGCCAATCGCTGCTCCCACTGTCTGGGAGTGGGCAGACCACAACTGCTGCTGGGACACCTGTGAACATGCAGTAACCACTGCCCCTGCCATCCTGTGAGTGTGCAAGGGCCGCTGCAACTGCACACCCCATATCAAGGGGATAATGGCCAGCACACACTGAGGAAAGATGCAGCAAGCATCCAAACTAAAAGAAGCCCTTCAATTACAGAAAAGGTGACTGAGTAGAAGGACTTGAGCTCACCTCCTCCCACAAAAACATCAAAGTCACAGTTACCTGCTGAACAACCATCAACAAAAAAGACTGGAACATACCAAAAAAGATATTTTGCATCCAACAATAAAGGAATCACGAGATGGTAGGATGGGCACTTTCACAATATAATCAAATACCATACCCACCAGGTGGGCAACCCACAAACTGGAAAATAAGTATATTGCAGAGTTTCTCCCCCAGGAGTGAGAGATCTGAGCTCCACGTCAAGCTCCCCAGCCTGAGAGTCTGGCATTGGGAGGAGACCCCAGAACGTTTGGCATTGAAGGCCAGTGGGGCTTGAGTACAGAAGTTACACAGGACAGGGGGAAACAGAGACTCCATTCTTGGAGGATGCACACAAAGTTTGACATGCACTGGGACTCAGCATAAACCTCTGACTCCATAAGAGCCTGGGCTGGACCAGCCTGTGGGTCTTGGAAGATCTCCTGGGGAGACAGGAGTTGGCTGTGGCTCCCTGAGGGGTCAAGCAAACTGGTGGAAAGACCCCAGGGAATATTGATTGAGCTCTCCTGGAGGTTGCCATTTTGACACCAAGACCTGGCCACAGCCTGCAGGCTCCAGTACTGGGACACCTCAGACCAAACAACTAGCAGGGTGGACACACAGCACCACCCATCAGCAGACAGCCTGTCTAAAGTGGTATGAGCTCACAGACACCTTTAAACACATCCCTTGACATGACCCTGCCAACCAGAAGGATAAACCCAGCTATAACCACCAGTGGGAAGGCAACAGTCCCTCTCACCAGGAAGTTTGCACAAGTCCCTGGACAAACATCACCCAACAGGGGGCAGAAACCAGAAGTAAGAGGAACTACAACCATGTAGCTGGCAGAAACGAGACCACACACATAGAAATTTAGACAAAATGAGACAGCAGAAAAATATGTTCCAAACAAAGGAACAAGATAAAAACCCAGAAGAACGACTAAGTGAAGTGGAGATACAAATTCAGAGTAATGATAATAATGATGATCCAAGATCTCAGAAAGAGATTGTAGGCACAGACCGAGAAGATACAAGAAATGTTTAACAAGGAACTACAAGATTTAAAGAACAAACACACAGAGATGAACTATATGACAACTGAAATGAAAAATACACAAGAAAGAATCAATAGCAGAATAAATGAGGAAGAATAACAAATAAGTGAGGTAGAAGACAGAGTGGTGGAAATTGCTCCTGCAGAACAGAATTTTAAAAATATGAAAAGAAACAAGGGCAGGGCTTCCCTGCTGGTGCAGTGTTTAAGAATCCTCCTGACAATGCAGGGGACAGAGGTTCGAGCCCTGGTCAGGGAAGATCCCACATACCGTGGAGCAACTAAGCCTGTGTGCCACAACTACTGAGCCTGCACTTTACAGCCCACGAGCCACAACTATTGAGCCTTCACACCACAACTACTGAAGCCTGCGTGCCTAGAGCCCATTCTGTGCAACAAGAGAAGCCACCAAAATGAGAAGCTCGTGCACCACAACGAAGAGTAGCCCACACTCACGACAACTAGAGAAAGGCCGTGTGCAGCAAAGAAGACCCAATGAAGCCAAAAATAAATTTAAAAAAAAAGAAACAAGAGAACTCTCAGAGACCTCTGCAACAACATTAAACATGCCAATATTCACATTATAGGGTTCCTAGAAGAAAAAGAGACAGAGAAAGGGGCTGAAAAAATATTGGAAGAGATTATAGTGGAAAACTTCCATAACATGGGAAAGGAAACCTTCACTCAGGTAAAGGAAGTGCAGAGTGTCACATACAGGATAAGCCCAAGGGGGAACATGCTGAGACACATATTAATCAAACTGACAAAAATTAGAGACAAAGAGAAAATACTAAAAGCAACAAGTGAACAGTAACAAATAACATACAAGGGAATCCCGATAAAGTTATCAGCTGAATTTTCAGCAGAAACTCTGCAGGCCACAAGGGAGTGGCTTGATATATTTAAAGTGATGAAAGGGAAAAACCTACAACCAAGAATATTCTACCCAGCAAGGTTCTTGCTTAGATTTGACAGAGAAAGCAAAAGCTTTACAGATAAGCAGAAACTAAGGGAGTTCAGTACCACCAAACCAGCTTTACAACAAATCCTAAAGGAATTTCTCTAGGCATAAAAGAAAAGGACACACCTAGAAACAAGAATATTATGAATGGGAAAGGTCACCAGTAAAAGCAGTAAAAGCAAATATACAGTAAAACAAATATACAGTAAAGGTAGGAAATGATTCAGACACAAATATGATATCAAAACCAGCAATGGTGAGAAGAGGTGAGTACAAATGCAGGATATTGGAAATTGTAATTAAGACACCAAAAACTTTAAAAGCTCTTGTAAATATATATATATATATACATATATATATATATATATATATATATATATGTAGAGAGAGAGAGAGAGAGAGAGAGAGAGAGAGACTACTTTATCAAAACCTCATAAGAACCACAAATCAAAAATCTAAAATAGGCATATACACAGAAAAAGAAAAAGCAATCCAAACACAACATTAAAGATAGTGATCAAAGCACAAGAGAACAAAAGAGGAAGGGAAGAAAAGCAACCTACAAAAACAAGCCCAAAACAATTAATAAAATGACAATAAGAACATACATTTTTTTCTATTTTTTTGTTTGATTTTTTATACTGCAGTTTCTTATAGTCATCAATTTTATACACATCTGTATATAAATGTCAATCCCAATCGCCCAATTCAGCACACCACCATCCCCAGCCCACCGCGGTTTTCCCCCCTTGATGTCCATACGTTTGTGCTCTACATCTATGTCTCAACTTCTGCCCTGCACACCAGTTCATCTGTAACATTTTTCTAGGTTCCACATACATGCGTTAATATACGATATTTGTTTTTCTCTTTCTGAATTACTTCACTCTGTATGACAGTCTCTAGTTCCATCCACGTCTCAACAAATGACTTAATTTCGTTCCTTTTTATGGCTGAGTAATATTCCATTGTATATATGTACCACAACTTCTTTATCCACTCATCTGTTGATGGGCATTTAGGTTGATTCCATGGCTATTGTAAATAGTGCTGCAATGAACATTGGGGTGCATGTGTCTTTTTGAATTATGTTTTTCTCTGGGTATATGCCCAGTAGTGGGATTGCTGGATCATATGGTAATTCTATTTTTAGTTTTTTAAGGAACTTCCATACTGTTCTCCATAGTGGCTGTATCAATTGACATTCCCACCAACACTACAAGAGGGTTCCCTTTTCTCCACACCCTCTCCAGAATTTGTTGCTTGTAGATTTTCTGATGATGCCCATTCTAATCAGTGTGAGGTGATACCTTGTTGTAGTTTTGATTTTTTCCATTTCTCTAATAATTAGAGATGTTGAGCAGGTTTTCATGTGCTTCTTGGCCATCTGTATGTCTTCTTTGGAGAAATGTATACCTAGGTCTTCTACCCATTTTTGGATTGGGCTGTTTGTTTCTTTAATATTGAGCTACATGAGAAGTTTATATATTTTGGAGATTAATCCTTTGTCCATTGATTCGTTTGAAAATATTTTCTCCCATTCTGAGGGTTGTCTTTTCGCCTTGTTTATGGTTTCATTTGCTGTGCAAAAGCTTGGAAGTTTCAATAGTTTCCCATTTGTTTATTTTTATTTTTATTTCCAATGCTCTAGGAGGTAGATCAAGAAAGATCTTGTTGTGATTTATGTCAAAGTGTGTTCTTCCTGTTTCCTCTAAGAGTTTTATAGTGTCTGCTCTTACATTTAGGTCTCGAATCCATTTTGAGTTTCTTTTTGTGTATGGTGTTAGGGAGTGTTCTAATTTCATTCTTTTACATGTAGCTGTCCAGTTTTCCCAGCACCACTTATTGAAGAGACTGTCTTTTCTCCATTGTATATCTTTGCCCACTTTGCCAGAGATTATTGACCATAAGACCATAGTGTATCTTTGGGCTTTCTATCTTCTTCCATTGGTCAATGTTTCTGTTTTTGTGCCAGTACCATGTCTTGATTACTGTAGCTTTGTTGTATAGTCTGAAGTCAGGGCGTCTGATTCCTCCAGCTCTGTTTTTTTCCCTCAAGACTGCTTTGGCTATTCGGGGTCTTTTGTGTCTCCATACAAACTTTAAGATGATTTGCTCTAGTTCCATAAAAAAAGCCATTGGTAATTTCATAGGGATTGCATTGAATCTGTAGATTGCTTTGGGTAGTATAGTCATTTTCACAATATTGATTCTTCCAATCCAAGCGCATGGTATATCTCTCCATCTGTTAGTATCATCTTTAACTTCTTTTATCAGCGTCTTATAGTTTTCTGCATACAGGTCTTTTGTCTCCTTAGCTAGTTTATTCCTAGGTATTTTATTCTTTTTGTTGCAATGGTAAATGGGAATTTTTCCATAATTTTTCTTTCAGATTTTCATCATTAGTGTAGGGGAATGCAAGAGATTTATGTGCATTAATTTTGTATTCTGCAAATTTACCAAATTCAATGATCAGCTCTACTAGTTTTCTGGTGGCATTTTTAGGATTCTCTATGTACAGTATCATGTCATCTGCAAACAGTGACAGTTTTACTTCTTCTTTTCCAATTTGTATTGCTTTTATTTATTTTTCTTCTCTGATTGCCATGGCTAGGGCTTCCAAAACTATGTTGAATAATAGTGGTGAGAGAGGACATCCTTGTCTTCTTCCTGATCTTACAGGAAATGCTTTCAGTTTTTCACCATTGCGAATGATGTTTGCTGTGGGGTTGTCATATATGGCCTTCATTATGTGGAGGTAGGTTCCCTCTATGCCCACTTTCTGGAGAGTTCTTATCATAAATGGGAGCTGAATTTTGTCAAAAGCTTTTTCTGCATCTATTGAGGTGATCATATGGCTTTTGTTCTTCAATTTGTTAATATAGTGTATCACATTGATTGATACGCGTATATTGAAGAACCCTTGCATTCCTGGGATAAATCCCACTTAATCGTGGTATATGATCCTTTTAAGGTGTTGTTGGATTCTGTTTGCTAGTATTTTGTTGAGGATTTTTGCATCTATATTCATCAGTGATATTGGTCTGTAATTTTCTTTTTTTTGTAGCATCTTTGTCTGGTTTTGGTATCAGGGTGATGGTGGCCACATAGAATGAGTTTGGGAGTGTTCCTTCCTCTGCAATTTTTTGGAAGAGTTTGAGGAGGATGGGTTTTAGCTCTTCTCTAAAAGTTTGACAGAATTCACCTGTGAAGCCATCTGGTCCTGGACTTTTGTTTCTTGCACGATTATTAATCACAGTTTCAATTTCATCGCTTGTGATTGGTCTGTTCATATTTTCTGTTTCTTCCTGGTTCAGTCTTGGAAGATTATACCTTTCTAAGAATTTGTCTATTTCCTCCAGGTTGGCCATTTTATTGGCATAGAGTTGCTTGTAGTAGTCTCTTAGGATTCTTTGTATTTCTGCAGTGTCTGTTGTAACTTCTCCTTTTTCATTTCTAATTTTATTGATTTGAGCCCACTCCCTCATTTCTTGTTGAGTCTGGCTAATGCTTTAATAATTTTGTTTATCTTCTCAAAGAACCAGCCTTTAGTTTTATTGATCTTTGCTATTGTTTTTGTTGTTTCTATTTCATTTATTTCTGCTCTGATCTTTACAATTTCTTTCCTTCTGCTAACTTTGGGCTTTGTTTGTTCTTCTTTCTCTACTTCCTTTAGGTGTAAGGTTACATTGTTTATTTGAGACTTTTCTTGTTTCTTGAGGTAGGCTTTTATAGCTATAAACTTCCCTCTTAGAAATGCTTTTCCTGCATCCCATAGATTTTGGATCATCATGTTTTCACTATCATTTGTCTCTAGGTATTTTTTTATTTCCTCACTGATTTCTTGGTTATTTAGTACCGTATTATTTAGCCTCCATGTGGTTGTATTCTTTACGTTTTTTCCCTGTAATTCACTTCTAATCTCATATCATTGTGGTCAGAAAAGATGCTTGATATGATTTCAATTTTCTTAAATTTACTGAGGCTTGATTTGTGACCCAAGATGTGATCTATCCTGGAGAATGTTCTGTGCACACTTGAGAAGAAAGTGTAATCTGCTGTTTTTGTATGCAATGTCCTATAAATATCAATTAAATTATTCTGGTCTATTGTGTCATTTAAAGCTTCTGTTTCCTTATTTATTTTCATTTTGGATAATCTGTCAATTGGTGTAAGTGAGGTGTTTAAATACCCCACTTGTGTTGTGTTACTGTTGATTTCCTGTTTTATAGCTGTTAGCAGTTGCCTTTTGTATTGAGGTGGTCCTATGTTGGGTGCATATACATTTATAATTGTTATATCTTCTTCTTGGATTGATCCCTTGATCATTATGTAGAGTCCTTCCTTGTTTCTTGTAACATTTTTTATTTTAAAGTCCATTTTATCTGATATGAGTATAGCTACTTGAGGTTTCTTTCGATTTCCATTTGTATGGAATATCTTTTTCCATCCCTTCACTTGCAATCTGTATGTATCCCTAGGTCTGAAGTGGGTCTCTTTTAGACAACATATATATGGGTCTTGTTTTTGCTTCTGTTCAACAAGCCTGTGTCTTTTGGTTGGAGCATTTAATCCATTCATGTTTAAGGTAATTATCAATATGTATGTTCCTGTGACCATTTTCTTAATTATTTTGGGTTTGTTTTTGTAGATCTTTTTCTTCTCTTGTGTTTTCCACTTAGAGAAGTTCCTTTAGCATTTTTTGTAGAGCTGGTTTGGTGGTGCTGAGTTCTCTTAGCTTTTGCTTCTCTGTAAAGCTTTTGATTTCTCCATCGAATCTGAATAAGATCCTTGCCAGGTAGAGTAATCTTTGTTGTAGGTTCTTCTCTTTCATAACTTTAAGTATATCATGCCACTCCCTTCTGGCTTGTAGAGTTTCTGCTGAGAAATCAGCTGTTAACCTTATGGGAATTCCGCTGTATGTTATTTGTCATTTTTCCCTTGCTGCTTTCAATAAATTTTCTTTGTCTTTACTTTCTGCCCATTTGATTACTATGTGTCTTGGTGTGTTTCTCCTTGGGTTTATCCTGCCTGGGACCAACTGTGCTTCCTGGACTTGAGTGGCTATTTCCTTTCCCATGTTAGGTAAGTTTTCGACTATAATCTCTTCAAATATTTTCTCAGGTCCTTTCTCTCTCTCTTCTCCTTTTGGGACCCCTGTAATGCGAATGTTGTTGCATTTAATGTTGTCCCAGAGGTCTCTTAGTCTGTCTTCATTTCTTTTTATTCTTTTTTCTTTGTTCTGTTCCACAGCAGTGAATTCCACCATTCTGTCTTCCAGGTAACTTATCTGTTCTTCTGCCTCAGTTATTCTGCTATTGAGTCCTGCTAGTGTAGTTTTCATTTCAGTTATTGTATTGTTCATCTCTGTTTGTTTGTTCTTTATTTCTTCTAGGTCTTTGTTAAACATATATTGCATCTTCTCGAATTTTGCCTGCATTGTTTTTCTGAGGTCCTGGATCATCTTCACTATCATTATTCTGAATTCTTTTTCTGGAAGGTTGCCTATCTCCACTTCATTTCATTGTTTTTCTGGGGTTTTATCTTGTTCCTTCATCTGGTATGTAGCCCTGTTCCTTTTCACCTTGTCTCTCTTTCTGTGAATGTAGTTTTTGTTCCACAGGCTGCAGTATTTTAGTTCTTCTTGCTTCTTCTCTCTGTCCTCTGGTGGATGAGGCTATCTAAGCAGCTCAATCAAGAACATACATATTGATAATTACCTTAAATGTAAATGGATTAGTTGCTCCATCCAAGAAAACAGACACGCTGAACAGATACAAAAACAAGAACCGTATATATGCTGTCTACAAGAGGCCCACTCCAGATCTAGGGACACATGCAGACTGAAAGTGAGGGGATGAGAGTAAGAGTATTACATGCAAATAAAAATCAAAAGAATGCTGGGGTAGGAATACTCATATCAGACAAAATAGAGTTTAAAATAAAGACTGTTACAAGAGATAAAGAAGGACACTACATAATGAACAAGAGATCAATCCAAGAAGAATATATAATAATTGCAAATATCTCTGCACCCAACATAGGACCACCACAATATATAAGGCAAATGCTAACAGCCATAAAAGAAGAAATCGACAGTAACACAATAATAGTAGGGGAATTTAACAACCCATTTACATCAATGGACAGATAATCCAGACAGAAAATCAATAAGGAAACACAGGACTTTAAATGACACATTAGAGCAGATGGACTTAATTTACATTTATGGAACATTCCAACTGAAAGCAGCAGAATACACATTCTTCTCAAGTGCACGTGGAACCTTCTCCAGGATAGATCAGATACTCAGCCACAAAGCAAACCTCAGTAAGTTTAAGAAAGTTGAAATCATATCAAGCATCTTATCCAACCACAACACATGAGATTAGAAATCAACTACAAGGAAAGAAAACTGTAAAATCACAATCACATGGAGGGTAAACAATATGTTACTAAACAACGAATGGATCACTGATGAAATCAAAGAGGAAATAAAAACATAACTAGAGACAAATGACAACAAAAACATGATGATCCCATACCTATGGGACATGGCAAAAGCAGTTCGAAGAAAGCAGTTTATAGTGATACAATCTTATGTCAGGTGAAAAAAAATTCAAATAAACAACCTAACCTTACTAAGGCAAGTAGAGAAAAAAATGCAAAAATCAGTTAGCAGAAGGAAAGATCAGAGCAGAAATGAATGAAGTAGAGATAAAGAAAACATTGGAATAGATCAATTAAACTAAAATATGATTCTTTTAAAAGATAAACAAAATTGATAAACCTCTAGCCAGCCTCAACAAGAAAAAATGTGACAGGGCTCAAATCAATAAAATTAGAAATGAAAAAGACGTAAAAACAGACACCACAGAAATATAAAGCATCTTAAGAAACTAACTACAAGTAACTATATGCCAATAAAATGGACAACCTAGAAGAAATGGACAAATTCTTAGAAATGTACAACCTTCCTAGATGGAATGAGGAAGAAAAAGAAAATATGAACAGAGCAATCACAAGTACTGAAATTGAAACTGTGATTAAAATTTTCCAAAAAACAAAATTATAGGACCAGACTGCTTCAAAAGCAAATTCTATCAAACATTTAGAGAAGAGTTAACACCTATCTTTTTGAAACTCTTCCAAAAAATTGAAGAGAAAGGAATAATCCCAAACTAATTTTGTACAGCCACCATCACCTTGAAACTGAAATCAGAAAAAGATACCATGAAAAAGGAAAATTATGGAAAAATATCACTAATAAACATAGACACAAAAATTCTCAAAAAAATATTAGCAAACCAAATCCAACAATAAATTAAAATGATCAGACAGCATACTCAACTGGGATTTATCCTAAGGATGCAAGGATTCTTCTATATCTGCAAATCAATAAATGTGATATACCACATTAACAAACTGCAAAATAAAAACCATATGATCACGAGGGGAAGATGGCGGAACAGTAAGACACGGAGATCACCTTCCTCCCCAAAGATACACCAGAAATACATCTATACATCGAACAACTTGCACAGAACACCTACTGAACGCTGGCAGAAGTCCTCAGAATTCCCAAAAGGCAAGAAGGTCCCCACATGCCTGGGTAGGGCAAAAGAAAAAAGAAAAAACAGAGACAAAAGGATAGTGACAGGATCTACACCAGTGGGAGGGAGCTGTGAAGGAGGAAAGGTTTCCACACTAGGAAGCCCCTTCAAGGGCAGAGACTGTGGGGGGAGGAGGGGGAAAACTTCAGAGCTGCGGAAGAGAGCACAGCAACAGGGGTACAGAGGGGAAAGGAGAGAGACTCCGGCACAGAGGATCTGTGCAGACCTTCACTCACCAGCCCAAGAAGCTTGTCTGCTCACCCGCTGGGGTGGGCGGAGCTGGGAGCTGAGGCTTGGGTTTCAGTAGGAGCACAGGGAGAGGACTGCGGTTGGTGGCATGAACACAGCCTGCAGGGGATTAGTGCACCACGGCTAGCCGGGAGGGAGTCCGGGGAAAACTCTGGACCTGCTGAAGAGGCAAGAGACTTTTTCTTCCCTCTTTGTTTCCTGGTGCATGAGGACAGGGGATTAAGAGCGCTACTTAAAGGAGCTCCAGAGATGGGCACAAGCCGCGGCTAAAACCGTGGACCTCAGAGACGGGCATGAGACAATAAGGCTGCTGCTGCCACCACCAAGAAGCCTGTGTGCGAGAGCAGGTCACTATCAACACCCCCCTTCCAGGGAGCCTGTGCAACCCATCACTGCCAAGGTCCCGGGATCCAGGGACAACTTCCCCGGGAGAACGCATGGTGTGCCTAAGGCTGGTGCAATGTCACGCCGGCCTCTGTCGCTGCAGGCTAACCCTGCACTCCATACCCCTCCTTCGCCCCGGCCTGAGTGAGCCAGAGTCCCCGAAGCAGCTGCTCCTTTAACCCCGTCCTGTGTGAGAGAAGAAGAGACCTACACACAGAGGCGGGGCCAAATCCAGCGACCTACACACAGAGGCGACCTACACACAGAGGCGGGGCCAAATCCAAAGCGGAGACCCTGGGAGCTGTGAGAAAAAGAAAAAAAAGGGAAATCTCTCCCAGCAGCCTCAGAAGCAGCGGATTAAAGCTCCCAAATCAACTTGATGTACCCTGCACCTGTGGAATACATGAATAGACAACGAATCATGCCAAATTGAGGAGATGGACTTTGAGAGCAAGATTTATGATTTTTTCCCCTTTTCATCTTTTTATGAGTGTGTATGGGTGTGCTTCTCTGTGAGATTTTGTCTGTATAGCTTTGCTTCCACCATTTGTCCTAGGGTTCTCTCTGTCCGTTTTTATTTAAATGTTTTTCTTATTAATTATTTTTTATTCTAATAACTTTATTTTATTTTATCTTACTTTATTTTACTTTATCTTCTTTCTTTCTTTCCTTCTTTCCCTCCCTCCTTCCATCCTTCCTTCCCTCCCTCCCTCCCTCCTTTCTTTCCTTCCTTCTTTCTTTCTTTCTTTCTTTCTTTCTTTCTTTCTTTCTTTCTGTTTTCTTTCTTCTTATTCTCACTTTTATTCTGAGCCATGTAGATGAAAGGTTCTTGGTGCTGCAGCCAGGAGTCAGTGCTGTGCCTCTGAGGTGGGAGAGCCAATTTCAGGACACTGGTTCACAAGAGAACTCCCAACTCCACATAATATCAAATGGCAAAAAACTCCCAGAGATCTCAATCACAGCACCAGCACCCAGCTTCACTCAACCATGAGCAAGCTGCAGTGCTGGACACCCTATGCCAAACAACTAGCAAGACAGGAAAACAACCCCACCCATTAGCAGAGAGGATCCCTAAAATCATAATCAATCCACAGACACCCCAAAACACACAAAGAGACATGGATGGGCCCAGCAGAAAGACAAGATCCAGCCTCATCCTCCAGAACACAGGAACTAGTCCCCTCCACCAGGCAGACTACATAACCCATTGAACCAACTATAGCCACTGGGGACAGACACCAAAAACAATGGGAACTATGAACCTGCAGCTGGCAAAAGGATACCACAAACACTGTAATATAAACAAAATGAAAAGACAGAAAAACACACAGAAGATGAAGGAGTAAGATAAAAACACACCAGACCTAATAAATGAATAGGAAATAATCAGACTACCTGAAAAAGAATTCAGAATAATGATAGTAAAGATGATCCAAAATCTTGGAAGTAGAATAGACAAAATGCAAGAAACATTTAACAAGGACCTAGAAGAACTAAAGATGAAACAAGCAACGATGAACAACAGAATAAATGAAATGAAAAGTACTCTAGATGGGATCAATAGCAGAATAACTGAGGCAGAAGAATGGATAAGTGACCTGGAAGATAAAACAGTGGAAATAACTACTGCAGAGTAGAATAGAGAAAAAAGAATGAAAAGAACTGAGGACAGTCTCAGAGACCTCTGGGACAACAGTAAACACACCAACATTCGAATTATAGGGTTTCCAGAAGACGAGGAGAAAAAGAAAGGGACTGAGAAAATATTTGAAGACATTATAGTTGAAAACTTCCCTTATATGGGAAAGGAAAGAGTTAGTCAAGCCTAGGAAGCACAGAGAGTCCCAAACAGGATAAATCCAAGGAGAAATATGCCAAGACACATATTAATCAAACTGTCAAAAATTAAATACAAAGAAAATATATTACAAGCAGCAAGGGGAAAACAACAAATAACACACAAGGGAATCCCCATAAAGTTAACAGGTGACCTCTCAGCAGAAACACTGCAAGCCAGAAGGGACTGGCAGGACATATTTAAAGTAACGAAGGAGAAAAACCTGCAACCAAGATTACTCTACCCAACAAGGATCTCATTCAGATTTGATGGAGAAATTAAAATCTTTACAGACAAGCAAAAGCTAAGAGAGTTCAGCACCACCAAACCAGCTTTACAACAAATGCTAAAGGAACTTCTCTAGACAAGAAACACAAAACAAGGAAAAGACCTACAATAACGAACCCAAAACAACTAAGAAAATGGGAATAGGAACATACATATAGATAATTACCTTAAATGTAAATGGATTAAATGCTCCCACCAAAAGACACAGATTGGCTGAATGGATACAAAAACAAGACCCATATATATTCTGTCTACAAGAGACCCACTTCGGACCTAGAGACACATACAGACTGAAAGTAAGGGTATGGAAAAAGATATTCCACGCAAATGGAAACCAAAAGAAAGCTGGAGTAGCAATTCTCATATCAGACAAAATAGACCTTAAAATAAAGACTATTAGAAGAGACAAAAAGGACACTACATAATGATGAAGGGAGTGAAACAAGAAGAAGATGTAACAATTGTAAATATTCATGCACCCAACATAGGAAGACCTCAATACATAAGGCAAATACTAACAGCCATAAAAGGGGAAATCGACAGTAACACATTCATAGTAGGGGACTTTAACACCCCACTTTCACCAACGGATATATCATCCAAAATGAAAATAACTAAGGAAACACAAGCTTTAAATGATACATTAAACAAGATGGACTTAATTCATATTTATAGGACATTCCATCCAAAAAAAACAGAATACACACTTTTCTCAAGTGCTCATGGAACATTATTCAGTATAGATCATATCATGGGTCACAAATCAAGCCTAGGTTAATTTAACAACATTGAAATTGTATCAAGTATCTTTTCCAACCACAATGCTATGAGGCTAGATATCAATTAGAGGAAAACATCTTGAAAAATTACAAACACATGGAGGCTAAACAATACACTACTCATTAGCGAAGTGATAACCGAAGAAATCAATGAGGAAATTAAAAAAATACCTAGAAACAAATGACAATGGACACATGACGACCCAAAACCTATGGGATGCAGCAAAAACAGTTGTAAGAGGGAAGTTTATAGCAATACAATCCTACCTTAATAAACAGGAAACATTTCACATAATGAATATAAACATGCACCTAAAGCAATTAGAGAAAGAAGAACAAAAAAACCCCAAAGTTAGCAGAAGGAAAGAAATCATAAAGATCAGATCAGAAATAAATGAAAAAGAAATGAAGGAAACAATAGCAAAGATCAATAAAACTAAAAGCTGGTTCTTTGAGAAGGTAAACAAAATTGAGAAACCATTAGCCAGACTCATCAAGGAAAAAAAGGAGAACACTCAAATCAATAGAATTAGAAATGAAAAAGGAGAAGTAACAACTGACACTGCAGAAATACAAAAGATCGTGAGAGATTACTACAAGCAACTCTATGCCAATAAAATGGACAACCTGGAAGACATGGACAAATTCTTAGAAATGCACAACCTGCAAGGACTGAATCAGGAAGAAATAGAAAATATGAACAGACCAACCACAAGCACTGAAACTGAAACTGTGATTAAAAATCTACCAACAAACAAAAGCCCAGGAGCAGATGGCTTCACAGGCGAATTCTATCAAACATTTAGAGAAGAGTTAACACCTATCCTTCTCAAACACTTCCAAAATATAGCTGAGGGAGGAACACTCCCAAACTCATTCTACGAGGCCACCATCACGTTGACACCAAAACCAGACAAGGATGTCACAAAGAAAGAAAACTACACGCCAATATCACTGATGAACATAGGTGCAAAAATCCTCAACAAAATACTAGCAACCATAATCCAACAGCACATTTAAAGGATCATACACCATGATCAATTGGGGTTTATTCCAGGAATGCAAGGATTCTTCAATATACGCAAATCAATCAAGGCGATAAACCATATTAACAAACAGAAGGAGAAAAACCATATGATCATCTCAATAGATGCAGAGTAAGCTTTCAACAAAATTCAACACCCATTTATGATAAAAACCCTGCAGAAAGTAGGCATAGAGGGAACTTTCCCCAACATAATAAAGGCCATATATGACAAACCCACAGCCAACATCATCCTCAATGTTGAAAAACTGAAAGCATTTCCACTAAGATCATAAACAAGACAAGGCTGCCCACTCTCACCACTCTTATTCAACATAGTTTTTTGGAAGTTGTAGCCACAGCAATAAGAGAAGAAAAGGAAATAAAAAGAATCCAAATCGGAAAAGAAGAAGTAAACCTGTCACTGTTGGCAGATGATATGATACTATACATAAAGAATACTAAAGATGCTACCAGAAAATTACTAGAGCTAATCAATGAATTTGGTAAAGTAGCAGGATACAAAATTAATGCACAGAAATCTCTTGCATTCCTATACACTAATGATGAAAAATCTGAAAGTGAAATCAAGAAAACACTCCCATTTACCATTGCAACAAAAAGAATAAAATATCTAAGAATAAACCTACCTAAGGAGAAAAACGACCTGTATGCAGAAATTTATAAGACACTGATGAAATAAAGTAAAGATGATACAAATAGATAGAGAGATATACCATGTTCTTGGATTGGAAGAATCAACATTGTGAAAATGACTGTACTAACCAAAGCAACTTAGAAATGCAGTGCAATCCCTATCAAATTACCAATGGTATTATTCACAGGAGTAGAACAAATAATTTTTAATTTGTAGGGAAGTACAAAAGACTCTAAATATCTGAGAAAGAAAAATGGAGCTACATGAATCAGGCCCCCTGACCTCAGAATATACTACAAAGATATAGTCATCAAAAGAGTTTGGTACTGGCACAAAAACAAAAATATAGATCAATGGAAAAGGATAGAAATCCTAGAAGTAAACCCATACATCTATAGTCAATTAATCTATGGCTAAGGAGGCAAGAATATGCAATGGAGTAAGACAGTCACTTCAATAAGTGATGCTGGGAAAACTGGACAGCTACATGTAAAAGAATGTAATTGGAACACTCCCTCACACCATACACTAAAATAAACTCAAAATGAAGGAAACACCTAAATGTAAGACCAGACACTATAAAACTCTTAAAAGCAAACAAAGGGAGAGGACACTTTTTGACATAAATTGCAGCAATATCTTTTAGCATCCACCTCCTAGAGTAAAGAAAATGATAACAAAAGTAAACAAAATGGACTTAATTAAACTTAAAATATATTGCACATCAAAGCACACCATAAACAAAATGAAAAGACAGCCCATAGAATGGGAGAAAATATTTGCAAACAAAGCGACCAACAAGGGATGAATCTCCAAAATATAAACAGCTCATGCAGCTCAATATCAAAAAAGCAAGCAACCCAATAAAAAAATGGGCAAGATACCTAAACAGACATTACTCTAAAGAAGATACATTGCCAAAAATCACATGAAATGATGCTCAACATCTCTAATCGTTAGAGAAATGCAAACCAAAACTACAATGAGGTATCACTTCACACTAGTCAGAATGGCTATCATCAAAAACTCTACAAACTTTAAATGCTGGAGAGGGTGTGGGAAAAGGGAACCCTCCTACATTGTTGGTGGGAATGTAAATTGGTAAAACCACTATGGACAACAGTATGGAGGTTCCTTAAAAAACTAAAAATAGAACTACCATATCATCCAGCAATCCCTCTCCTGGGCATATATCTAGAGAACATCATAATTCAAAAAGATACATGTACCCCAATGTTCATAGATGCACTATTTACAATCACCAAGACATGGAAGCAACCTAAATGTCCACTGACAGAGGAATGGATAAAGAAGATGTGGTACATATATGCAAGGGACTACTACTCAGCCATGGAAAAATGAAATAATGTCATTTGCAATAACATGGATGGACCTAGTGATTATCATATTAAGTGAAGTAAGTTGACAGAGAAGGCCAAATATCATATGATATCACTTACATGTGGAATCCAAAAGAAATGAAGCAAATGAACTTATTTAGAAAACATAAATAGGCTTAGAAATCAAACTTATGGTTACCAAAGGGGAAAGTTGGGGGCAGGGTTAAATTAGGAGTTTGGGATTAACATATACACATGACTATGCATATAATATATAGTCAATAAGGTCTTACTGTATAGCACAGGGAACTCTACCTAATATCCTGTAATAATTCATGAGGGAAAATAATCTTAAAACTAAGGGATATATGTATCACTGAATCACCTTGCTGTATACCTGAAACTAATGCAACATTGTAAATCAATGATACTCCAGTATAAAACAAACATTAAGTTAAAAAAATAGGTCCTGTGACAAACCATAATGGAAAAGAATATGAAAACATTTATATACATACATAAATATATACATATATATATATATATATATAAAACCGAGTCACTTTGCTGTACAGAAGGAATTCACACAACGTTGTAAATCAACTATACTTCAATAAAACTTAAAAAAGTTAAGCAGAATAATAATTTTAAAAATGAAAGAGAAATTAAGGAAACAACCTGAGGAATAATACTGAGGAATAAACTTAGCCAAGGAAGTGAAAAACCTATAATTTGAAAACTATTAAAAAATAGGTGTTAAATAAGATGATGCAAAAAAATGGATTTGTAGCCTGTCATCATGGACTGGAAGAATTAATGTTAAAATGTCCATACTATCAGAAGCAGTCTACAGATTTAATGAACTCACTATTAAAAATACCCTTGGCATTTTTCACAGAACTAGAGTAAATAATCCTAAAATGTATATGGATTTATGAATTACCAAAGCAATCTTGAGCAAAAAGAACTGAGCAAGATGTAGATAGCTTCCTGATTTCCAAATATACTACAAAGCCACAGTGATCAAAACAGTATAGTAGTATCAAAAATACAATATATAAATCAATGGAACAGAATAGAGAACCCAGAAATTAACCCACGCAATTATGGTCAATTAATCTATGACAATGAAATTAGAATATTTTCTCACACCTATAGAAAAATAAACTCAAAACAGATTAAAGGCCTAAATGTAAGACAAGCAACCATAGAATTCTTAGAAGAAAAGGTAGGGAGAACACTCTTTATCATAAACTGTAGCAATTTTTTTGGATATATCTCCTAAGGCAAAAGGAATAAAAGCAAAAATAAATAAATGATACGTAATTAAACTTAAAAGATTCACACTGCAAAGGAAATCAAGAACAAGCTGAAAACACAAGCTACTGAATGAGAAAACTATATTTGCAAATGATATAACCAATATGGGCTTAATATCCAATATATTTATTCAGCTCATAGGGCTCAATATCAAAACAAAAAAAACTTGATTAAAAATTGCCAGACCTGAATAGACATTTTCCCCAAGAATATATACAAATGACCATAGGCACATGAAAAAATGCCCAACATTGCTAATTCTCAGAGAAATGAAAATCAAAACCACAATGAGATATAACCTCATACATATCAGAAAGGCTATCCTCAAAAACTCTACAAATAACAGATATTGGTGAGGATGTGGAGAAAAGAGAGCCCTAGTATATCTTTGGTTGGAATGTAAATTGGTGCAGCTGCCATGGAAAACTATGGATGTTCCTCAAAAAACAAAAAATAGACCTACCATATGATCTAGCAATTCCACTGCTGGGTATATAACTGGAAGAAAAATGAAAACAATAATTTGGAAGTATACATACACCGCAATATTCATAGAAACATTATTTACAATAGCAAACACATAGAAGCAACTCAAGTGCCAATCAACAGACAATTGGATTAAGAAGATGTAGTATATCTCAATACATACAATGGAATATTACTCAGGCATAAAAAATAATGAGGTACCGCCATTTGCTGCAATGTGGATGGACCTAGAGAGTATTATGCTTAGTGAAATAAATCAGATAGAGAAAGATAAGCATGATACCCATTATATGTGGAATCTAAAAAATAATAGAAATGAATGTATATGTGAAACCGAAACAACTGAGAGATATAGAGAACTAACTAATGGTTATCGATAAGGAGAGGGGAGGGGAGGGGCTAAATAGAGTGGGGAATTAAGAGACAATCTACCTTTTATAAAATAAGTGAGCAGCATACACCTATTGCACAGCACAGGAAAATATAGACATTATTTTTTAATAATTTTAAATGAGCATAAATAATCTATAAAAATATTGAATCACTTCTTTGCACACCTGGCACTAATGTAATATTGTAAACCCTTCATTTAAAAAATTGTTCCATGAGGTTAATATAAAAATCATTAAAAATGGCATTTTCCCCTAAATAAACTTGTAAGTTATATGCAATACCAGTTAGTATCTCAACGGGAATATTTTGGATAAGATGACAATGTTCATCGGAAAGAAAAGAGTGCTAGAAAATCCAGGGGAAGTAGAAGTAATGAGAGGGAGTATTAGTGCTTCAAATATAATTAATCTATAGCCATTAAAATAGGATGGTAGTGGTATAAGTATAGACAAAGAGTGAAATGGAAGAAAATTGAAAGGAGTGAATTACAGAATGAACGGGAATGTGGACGACAATGAAAGAGCCATTTCAAATCTGTGGGAGAAATGAGGGTTGAAGATATTATGGTTAATCCCTAACTCTACTTTGTCCAGGTCAATCAAGGGTTTGAATACACAATAATGCAACCAAAAAAGACTAATTGTGTCTATTCTATTGGAGTGGGCAAGCTCATTGCAAGCATGACAGAAAACTCAAGAAGCAGTAAAGGAAATTATTGAATAAAGCATGTCTAAAAGAGGTATTAAAATCCTTAATATTTATTTCTATCACGGTGGATTTTTCTAAGGCACATCCTTCCCTAAGAGCAGCCTGGGGCTGATCTTCCCCAAAGTTACTGGACATGGAAGAAAGGTTGGTAGGAAAAACAAAAGTTCTTTGAAGTCCATTTTGGTCCTTAGGAGGGCTTGAACTTCCAGGTCTCTCTGTAGCAGCGGGAAATCCTCAGGCTGTGCCACACAAGACCTACTCCCTGTGCATGCACACTGCTATGCATGCACGTTTTTGTGCACGTCGTTTGTGGCTCAAGCTTGTCCGTTGACACGCATGCGCCTTGCCGTCCATCTTCTGTGTCAATTGCTGTGCCAGCAGAGGTCTTCGCTGAGTGAAACTCAGCCAGTACTCATAGCAGTATTCCCTGGAGTTAGGAGTGAGTGTGAGGGGAAGCCAGCGGGCTTCCTGTGAGTTGAATGGTGTGATCTGTAGCATCTGTGGAGGAAGGTCCTCGAGGTCATCGTCCATCTCCTCATAGGTGTCGTGGCTGCCATGGCTCTCATACTGGTGGTGGGAGAGGGAGGGTGGTGGGTGGTGGAAGGCAGAGGGTCAGATGAAAGAGGGGTGAGTCTTAGGGGTGCTATTTGAGGTATCTTTGTTCTGGTGGCCCTGAAACTGACGACAGAGCACAGAATCCGGAGTCTGCAGTGGGGCCCCAGGCAGGAGGCAGGGCAGACGGTAAAGGAAAGGCCTAGAAGTCGGACCACTGTGGGGTTGTGACTGCATACCGAGATTTGTAGTGCCCTGAGCAGGGTGCCAAGGGAGAAGTGGGCAAGTCGTTCTTTGAGAAAGCAGCCACAGGCATTATGTAAAAGAATTAACCTGTCTATGCTTTCCCACAAAAGTTTATTTGGGGGTTGCAGGCATGTGCATAGTAAATGTGGTATGGCAAAACCAGTATTCACTCAAGTTCTAATTCTCTAGTGTTTTCATGATGAGTCCAGTTGTGAAATGAAACCTCATTAGGAAAGCCCCCATTCTTTCACCATGTGTCTTAAAGTGATTTCTATGCCTGTTTGTTGCTACACACATAAACAAAGGCCTATTTGGTATTAAAGTACAAATAAGCATTTTGTCATAGTGTTCATATATAGCTATCCTCTTACATGTAGTTTTCAAATTATAATATTTCTTTTTCAGTGAGAAATATGAGTGGGCATGTAAGAAGAAGATCCAAATCTGCAGGAAGAAGAGAGTCTTCCCAGGTTGTTGGGCCTCTGGTTGTGAGTGCTTCAACATTTAATGTTTTCCATTACCAGAATCAATTTATTTATTGTTGTTGAACTAGTACATATACATTCATATTGTCTTCCATATTGATAAAAAATGATAATGGAATCTCATGAAAAAAACATTGACCCAGGACGATTAAATTCTGTTCTTGCCTGGATGGGTGTGCTCTTAAGTTTCCTACCTGTTGTCCTATACTAGTCAATAATGGATTACACACATCCATTTCAGTGTAGATTAAAACAGTTTGTGTCTGCGAGAAGAGTAACAATTTTATTAAGAAAAAAATTGTGTGTGTGTGTCTGTGTGTGTATTACTGTTGGAAAATATATTTAGACTTATGATTAAATATATGTATGTATTATATACATTCATAAATTATTGATTTTTAAAATTTGTGAACAAAATCACACCCCTAGGCTCAGCAGCCCAGTGATAAACCACCTCAACTAGAGGAACCACCGTCTGAGAATCAGGATACTATATCTGCTCAGGACATTGAAGGTGAAGGAGCACCTGTGGCTCAAGTTGAAAAGAGAGGGGATAAGAGTCCTTGTGGGTCTATGGGTGGTGGAGTTGTATTTGTACATCATGCATTATGACCCACTGGAAACAAGAGGAAAGAAACATTAGAAAAATATTTCAAACAATTCTTGCTACTACTCTGGGGAAAATGTGGAGTGAAGACAAGTAAAATTGTCAGAAAACGTTCCTAGCCTTCAGAAAGTGGCTTTTTCTTGATTGGGCTTTCATACGTTAACCTTTGAGTGCATTACAGAGCTCCTATATAGTTTGTTCAGCCAGTTTCTGAGTGCTTCTTTTTTATGTTTCTATGGGAGAATGAAATTGTGGGACTACCAAACCTGCCGTTTTGCTGATATTTTCATTTTTTAAAGACTTTTTCCCACACAACATTTATTAGTGCCTGCTCATGCCATGTAATGTACTAAGTGCTTGGAGTCTCAGTGCCAAAGAGAGACCTAATTTCTGTCTGAAACTTATAATCTAGTCAGAAAGACCCTAACAAATCACTGATTTAATACACAAGTACAATAACAGCTAAGTACAAAAGGGACAATTTAGTTTTCTGGGGGTAGCCTGGAGTAAGGAAGGAAAGGGTAATGTTTGAACAACTTGTTTTCCTTTTTTCTGGCAAGAGACTCCTGAAGCTAATGCTCTTGGGATACTTATGCAACATATTTATTACCATACGAGTATATAGGCTTTTATTTCATAATGATGAGGGAATGACTATTATTTCCTTATTCATATTTCATGGTTTTACTTCTTAAAAAGTGACCTTTTTATTTTTAAGGGCCTGCTATGGAAGCTGATCAACAGGAACTGGCTCTGCTGAAGACTGTGGATAAGCCTGGGGATGGTCCTGATGTCAAGGAGGAGATTCTACCAAGTCTAGAGACCATTGAAAAGCCAGAAGCAGGTTGGTTATCCATTAAGATGCAAATTATGGGGTTTCTTTTTTCTACAATATTATATATTTTTTAACATAGAGGTAACATTACGGCTATTTTAATAACAGACTTCACATACAAAGTTTATTAGAAAAGCAGTTCAGACCACAGTGACCGTCATATTAAGTCATCAAAGATGGGAACAAATTGGGTCAAATTTATATTGCGTTATAAGAGCCAAAAGTATTTTCTCACTTTGGAGTATAAGTCATTTAGTCAACAACTAATAATTTTCAGATATTTTATAAAGGCCTGCTTTTCACATAACCCATTATAATAAACATCAGTTTATATTTTGATGTCACCTATGGTGGTAATGGTTTAAAACTAGTGTGGACATGTGATTTTTTTGGTGTAAATGGAAATGCTTTTAATTGTGTAGAGCCAACAGTTTGGGTGATAATGGGGACAAATGTTTACCCTACTTCAAACAGCTACATAAAGACTAAACTATCCCAAAGAAACATTTTTGCATTTTTCCACAATAGAGACAAAACAAATGCAATAATGGCCTTTCTGTTTACTTTGCTTAGGTAGTTCCAAGCACATCTTATATTCAAAATATTATTTCACGTGAAAACATTGAAAACATATTTTTCCTTAGGTTTTTTGTTTGGTTGGATTATTACTGAAAGTATGTTATTTTTCCCTTTCTACCTATACCTACCTTTAAATAATTTAATTTGATTAAATTTGCACTGAACTGGAACAATCTCCTTGTTTACTTATTGCACTAAAAATTGATGTGATTCAAATTGCTGTTTATATGACTAAAAGTTTACCTTCAATATCTCTACAGAGGTTAACTGGATGCAAGCCAAAGGGTCACCCCTAGGGACTGGCTTTAATCCATCAAAACTGTAGTGTCCTGTGTATAGCTATAGTCATCTAAATAAAGTTCTGCAAAGTAATTTGCCTCGATTTTCTTTTTATTATAGGTGAAGGGCAACCACGGATTTAAACAAAGGTAGACTGAAGCTAAGTACGCTGTCCCTATGTTGGAAATTTGACTGCTCACCATCTCTCAATAAAGTTTTACAACTTTCTTCAAAGAATTCTTGCATAATATTATTAAATGTATTCCTAGGTATTTGATGTTTTTGAAAATTGTATCTGTTTTGCAAGTTTTTAAGTATTTGAGACTGTACATAGAGAAAAAATGTGAACTGACTTATTTTCCAGCAACTTTGCTAAATATGCTTATTAATTCCAGAAGTTTATCTATTGATCCTTTTGGATTTGAAAAATAACACAATCATATCATCTTTGAATAATGTTCTGGTTTTGCCATTTTAAAGACTATACCTTTACTTTCTTCTTCTCATTTATGGTATTGGACAGGACCATCCAATACTATTTACTAGTGGATATCCCTGTCTTTATCCTAATCAGAAATGGAAAATTTTTCACATTTCAATATAATGTTTACAGTGCCTTCTCATAGGTACCCTTTATCAAAATAAGGTAGTTCCATTCTGTTCCTGTTTTGCTAAGTATACTAAACTTGAATATATGTAGAATTTCATCAAACACTTCCAGTGCATCTCTTGAAATCATAGGACATTATTCCTCCATTAATTGGTTAATGTGATAAATTACATTAAGTTTTCACATTACATCTCTGAGCCCCTTACACTTCTGCAACAAAGTATAACATTCAAAATCCACTCTGCTTATGGAATGGCAGGGGATTATAAACAGCAACTATTCCTCCCTCTTACAGAAGTTAAAAAGTATTTCCCTGAACCAAAAAAGGAATGAAAATCTGTGGTCCATTTGAAAAATGAGTAGAAATTTAGAGTATCCTAATTTGCCACAAAATACGTGAGACGTTCCTAGGTTGTAGAACTGGCTGAAAGGACTAGGTAGAAAAAAAGTGAAATGAACAAGAGGGACCTGCTGAGGGAAAATTACTTGGGTCCTACCAACTCCGTCTCCATAAAGGCTATGGCATGAACTAGCCATTGGTTTCAATCCTGGCTCTGACATACTGGCTGTGTGATGATGGAAAATACTTAAATTCGTTGGGTGTATTTATCTATTTCTAAAATAGAAATTATAATATAATATTTACAGTAGAGTACTGCCATGAAGAAAAAGTGAGTTCACACACACACACACACACACACACACACACACACACACGTGGAGAGAGAGAGAGAGAGAAGGAGTTACAGTACAAATGGATATGATCCATTAATTATATTCTGTGTTTTTGTTTAATTTTTCATGTTTTTTACTTTTTGCAGTTACATCTGTAGCAAATGATATTGCTTTTGAATTTCAAGTTGAGATAAGAAGTTAACTTTATAAATGAATTAGAGCTAAGGAAATGATTTGATTTAAATAAGTTATGTAGTTATCAGACATGGCATCAATTTTAAAGTTGTTTTACAAATGACAGAGGCCTGGCAAATGCTGCCTTAAAGTCCTGCTATGGGCTTAAGTTTGTGCTCCACACAACTCAATACCACAGTCTCTGTCAAGTGGTTAGGCATTCCTTAAACAGCACTGTGGTGGCTAACAGGGTCATAAAGGGCACTACTGAAGTTTTTAGATTGAGTTACCACATGTCCATTGATTTGACTGGTAAGGAGACAACTACCCCAAATAGATCTAAAAAGTTTCCTATGGCAGCAAAAGCAAGATCAGCATTGTATCAACTCCCTATGTCCCTAGTCCCACAGCATGATGCAGAATCGGAGATGCTCAGTGATAGACACCACAGGTGGTGAGTCTCTCTGCTGGCGCGGAGCCCACAGCTGTACCCTAAGGCACTGAGCAGTTCTGTAGACCACAGCTGTACTCTAAGGTGGAGCAAGGAGGAACATCCTGTACTCAACTGAAAAGAGGGAGATGGATGAATAAGGACCATATGTCAGGGACGAGGGGAAGATGACGGAAGAGTAAGACGCGGAGATCCCCTTCCTCCCCACAGATACACCAGAAATACTTCTACACGTGAAACAACTCCTGCAGAACACATACTGAACGCTGGCAGAAGACCTCAGACCTCCTGAAAGGCAAGAAACTCCCCACGTACCTGGGCAGGGCAAAAGAAAAAAGAATAAACAGAGGCAAAATGATAGGTACAGGACCTGCACCAGTGGGAGGGAGCTGTGAAGGAGGAAAGGTTTCCACACACTAGGAAGCCCCTTCGTGGGCTGAGACTGCGGGTGGCGGAGGGGGAAAGCTTTGGAACCACGGAGGAGAGCACAGCAACAGGGGTGTGGAGGGCAAAGTGCGAGATTGCCGCAGAGAGGATCAGAGCCGACCGGCACTGACTAGCCTGAGAGGGTTATCTGCTCACCCTCCAGGGACCGCGGGGCTGGGAGCTGAGGCTCGGGCTTCGATCGGGGCGCAGGGAGAGCATGGGGTTGGCAGTGTGAACACCGCCTGCAGGGGTTAGTGCACCACGGCTAGCTGGGAGGGAGTCTGAAGAAAAGTCTGGACGTGCCAAAGAGGCAAGAGATGTTTTCTTCCCTCTTTGTTTCCTGGTGCGCCGGGAGAGGGGACTAAGAGCGCTGCTTAAAGGACCTCCAGAGACGGGTGCGAGCCGCAGATAAAAGTGCAGACCCCATAGACGGGCATGAGACACTAAGGCTGCTGCTGCCGCCACCAAGAAGCCTGTGTGCGAGCACAGGTCACTATCCACACCCCTCTTCCAGGGAGCCTGTGCAGCCCGCCACTGCCAGGGTACCGGGATCCAGGGACAACTTCCCCGGGAGAACGCACAGTGCGCCTCAGGCTGGTGCAACGTCTCGCTGGCCTCTGCTGCTGCAGGCTCGCCGCGCTCGCCGTGCCCCTCCCTCCCCGCGGCCTGAATGAGCCAGAGTCCCCTAAGCAGCTGCTCCTTTAACCCCGGCCTGTCTGAGCGAAGAACAGTCGCCCTCTGCTGACCTACACGCAGATGCAGGGCCAAATCCAAAGCTGAGCCTCTGGGAGCTGTGAGAACAAAGAGAAAGGGAAATATCTCCCAGCAGCCTCAGAAGCAATGGATTAAAGCTCGACGATCAACTTGATGTACCCTGCATCAGTGGAATACATGAATAGACAACGAATCATCCCAAATTGAGGAGGTGAACTTTGAGAACAAGATTTATAATATTTTCTCCTTTTCCTCATTTTGTGATTATGTATGTGTATGCTTCTGTGTGAGATGCTGTCTGTATAGCTTTGCTTCCACCATTTGTCCTAGGGTTCTATCTGTCCTTTTTTTTTTCCTGATTTTTAATTTTTTTCTTAATAATTACTTTTTACTTTAGTAACTTTATTTTATTTTACTTTATCTTCCATCTTCCTTTCTTTCCTTCCTTCCTCCTTTAGACAACGAATCATCCCAAATTGAGGAGGTTGACTTTGAGAAAAAGATTTATAATTCTTTTACCCTTTTCCTCTTTTTGTGAGTGTGTATACGTATTGTTCTGTGTGAGATTATGTGTGTATAGCTTTGCTTCCACCATTTGTCCTAAGGTTTTATCAGTCCACTTTTGTTTTTTTTTCATTTTTTTCTTAATAATTAGTTTTAATTTTAATAACATTATTATATTTTACATTATTTTATTTTATTTTATCTTCTTTCTTTCATTTTTTTCTTCCTTCCTTCCCTCCTTCCTTCCTTCCCCATTTCCTCCCTTCCTCCCTCCCTCCGTTTTTCTTTCTTTCCTTCTTTCTTTCCTTCTTCTTTCCTTCCTTCCTTCCTTTCTTTCTTTCTTTCTTTCTTTCTTTCTTTCTACTTCTACTAATTCTTTCCTTCTACTTTTTCTCTCTTATTCTGAGCCGCGTGAATGAAAGGATCCTGGTGCTGCAGCCAGGAGTCAGTGCTGTGCCTATGAGGTGGGAGAGCCATATTCAGGACACTGGTCCACAAGAAACCTCCCAGCTCCACATAACATCAAATGGCGAAAGTCTCCCAGAGATCTCCATCTCAACACCAGCACCCACTTCACTCAACAACCAGCAAGCTACAGTGCTGGACACCCTATGCCAAACAACTAGCAAGACAGGAACACAACCCCACCCATTAGCAGAGAGGCTGCCTAAAATCATAAGAAGTCCACAGACACCCCAAATTACACCACCAGACGTACACCTGCCCACCCGAAAGACAAGATCCAGCCTCATCCAGCAGAACACAGGCACTAGTCCCCTCCACCAGGAAGCCTAGACAACCCACTGAACCAACCTTAGACACTGGGGACAGAAACCAAAAACAACGGGAGCTATGAGGCTGCAGCCTGAAAAAGGAGACCCCAAACACAGTAAGATAAGCAAATGCGAAGACAGAAAATCACACAGCAGATGAAGGAGCAAGATAAAAAACCACCACCTAACAAATGAAAGGAAATAAGCAGTCTACCTGAAAAAGAATTCAGAATAATGATAGTAAAGATGATCCAAAATCTTGGACATAGAATAGACAAAACGCAAGAAACATTTAACAAGGACCTAGAAGAACTAAAGGTGAAACAAATAATGATGAACCAGACAATAAATGAAATTAAAAATACTCTAGATGGGATCAATAGCAGAATAACTGAGGCACAGGAACGGATAAGTGACCTGGAAGATAAAATAGTGCAAATAACTACTGCAGAGCAGAATAAAGAAAAAAGAATGAAAAGAACTGAGGACAGTCTCAGAAACTTCTGGGACAACTTTAAACACACCAACATTCGAATTATAGTGGTTCCAGAAGAAGAAGAGTAAAAGAAAGGGACTGGGAAAATATTTGAAGAGATTATAGTTGAAAACTTCCCTAATATGGGAAAGGAAATAGTTAATCAAGTCCAGGAATCAGAGAGTGTCCCACACAGGATAAATCCAAGGAGAAATACACCAAGACACATACTAATCAAACTGTCAAAAATTAATTACAAAGAAAACATACTAAAAGCAGCAAGGGAAAAACAACAAATAACACACAAGGGAATGCCCATAGGTTAACAGTTGATCGTTCAGCAGAAACTCTGCATGCCAGAAGGGACTGGCAGGACATAGTGAAAGTGATGGAGGAGAAAAACCTGCAACCAAGATTACTCTACCCAGCAAGGATCTCATTCAGATGTGATGGAGAAATTAAAACCTTTACAGACAAGCAAAAGCTGAGAGAGGTCAGCACCACCAAACCAGCTTTACAACAAATGCTAAAGGAACTTATCTAGGCAAGAAACACAAGAGAAGAAAAAAACTTACAATAACGAACCGAAAACAACTAAGAAAATGGGAATAGGAAAATACATATTAATAATTACGTTAAATGTAAATGGGCTAAATGATCCCACCAAAAGACACAGATTGGCTGAATGGATACAAAAACAAGACCCATATATATGCTGTCTACAAGAGACCCACTTCAGACCTAGAGACACACACAGACTGAAAGTATGGGAATGGGAAAAGATATTCCATGCAAATGGAAACCAAAAGAAAGCTGGAGTAGCAATACTCATATCAGACAAAATAGATGTTAAAATAAGGAGTATTAGAAGAGACAAAGAAGGACACTACATAATGATCAAGGCATCGATCCAAAAAGAAGATATAACAATTGTAAATATTTATGCACTCAACATAGGAGCACCTCAATACATAAGGCAAATACTAACAGCCATAAAAGGGGAAATCAACAGTAACACATTCATAGTACGGGACTTTAAAACCCCACTTTCACAAATGGACTGATAATCGAAAATTAAACTAAGGAAGGAAAAACAAGTTTTAAATGTTACATTAAACAAGATGGACTTATTTGATATTTATCGGACATTCCATCCAAAAACAACAATATACATATTTTTCACAAGTGCTCATGGAACATTCTCCAGGATAGATCATATCTTGTGTCACAAATCAAGCCTTGGTAAATTTAAGAAAATTGAAATTATATCAAGTATCTTTTCCGACCACAACACTATGAGATTAGATATCAATGACAGGAAAAGATCTGTAAAAACTACAAACACATGGAGGCTAAACAATACACTACTTAATAACGAAGTGATCACTGAAGAAATCAAATAGGAAATAAAAAAAATACTTAGAAACAAATGACAATGGAGACATGATGACCCCAAACCTATGGGATGCAGCAAAAGCAGTTCTAAGAGGGAAGTTTCTAGCAATACAATCCTCCCTAAAGAAACAGGAAACATCTTGAATAAACAACATAACCTTGCACCTAAAGCAATTAGAGAAAGAAGAACAAACCCCCCCCCAAAGTTAGCAGAAGGAAATAAATAATAAATACCAGATCAGAAATAAATGAAAAAGAAATGAAGGAAACGATAGGAAAGGTCAATAAAACTAAAAGCTGGTTCTTTGAGAAGATAAACAATATTGATAAACCATTAGCCAGACTCATCAAGAAAAAGAGGGAGAATTCAAATCAATAGAAATAGAAATGAAAAAGGAGAAGTAACAACTGACACTGCAGAAATACAAAAGATCCTGAGAGATTACTACAAGAAACTCTATGCCAATAAAATGGACAACCTGGAAGAAAGGGACTAATTCTTAGAAATGCACAACCTGCCTAGACTGAAGCGGGAAGAAATAGAAACTATGAACAGACCAATCACAAGGGTTGAAACAGAAACTGTGATTAAAAATCTTCCAACAAACAAAAGCCCAGGATAAGATGGCTTCACAGGCGAATTCTATCAAACTTTTAGAGAAGAGCTAACACCTATCCTTCTCAAATTCTTCCAAAATATAGCAGAGGGAAGAGCACTGCCAAACCCATTCTACGAGGCCACCATCACCTTGATACCAAAACCAGACAAGGATGTCACAAAGAAAGAAAACTACAGGCCAATATCACTGATGAACATAGATGCAAAACTCCTCAACAAAATACTAGCAAACAGAATCCAACAGCACATTAAAAGGATCATACACCATGATCAAGTGGGGTTTATTCCAGGAATGCAAGATTCTTCAATATACGCAAATCAATCAAGGTGATAAACCATATTAAAAAATTTAAGGAGAAAAACCATATGATAATCTCAATAGATGCAGAGATAGCTTTCGACAAAATTCAACACTATTTATGATAAAAACGCTGCAGAAAGTAGGCATAGAGGGAACTTTCCTCAATGTAAGAAAGGCCATATATGACAAACTCACAGCCAACATCGTCCTCAATGGTGAAAAACTGAAAGCATTTCCACTAAGATCAGGAAGAAGACAAGGTTGCCCACTCTTACCACTCTTATTCAACATAGCTTTGGAAGTTTTAGCCAAAACAATAAGAGAAGCAAAGGGAAAAAAAGTAATCCAAATCTGAAAAGAAGAAGTAAAGCTGTCGGTGTTTGCAGATGACATGATACTATACATAGAGAATCCTAAGGATGCTACCAGAAAACTACTAGAGCTAATCAATGAACTTGGTAAACTAGCAGAATACAAAATTAATGCACAGAAATCTCTTGCATTCGTATACACTAATGATGAAAAATCTGACAGTGAAATCAAGAAAACACTCCCATTTACCATTGCAACAAAAACAATAAAATATCTAGGAATAAACCTACCTAAGGAGACAAAAGACCTGTATGCAGTAATTTCTAAGAAACTGATGAAAGAAAGTAAAGACGATACAAATAGATGGAGAGATACACCGTGTTTTGGATTGGAAGAATCAATATTTTGAAAATGACTCTACTATGCAAAGCAATCGAAAGATTCAATGCAATCCCTATCAAACAACTACTGGCATTTTTCACAGAACTAGAACAAAAAAAGTTCACAATTTGTATGGAAACACAAAAGACCCCAAATATCAAACACAAACTTGAGAACAAAAAACGGAGCTGGAGGAATCAGGCTCCCTGATTTCAGACGATACAAAAAAGCTACAGTAATCAAGACAGTATGGTACTAGTACAGAAGCAGAAAGATAGATCAATGGAACAGGATAGAAAGCCCAGAGATAAACACACGCACATATGGTCACCTTATCTTTGATAAAGGAGGCGGGAATGTACAGTGGAGAAAGGACAGCGTCTTCAATAAGTGGTGCTGGAAAAACTGGACAGGTACATGTAAAAGTATGAGATTAGATCACTCCCTAACACCATACACAAAAGCAAGCTCTAAATGGATTAAAGACCTAAATGTAAGGCCAGAAACTATCAAACCCTTAGAAGAAAGTATAGGCAGAACACTCTATGCCGTAAATCACAGCAAGATCCTTTTTGACCCACCTCCTAGAGAAATGGAAATAAAAACAAAAATAAACAAATGGGACCTAATGAAACTTCAAATCTTTTGCACAGCAAAGGAAACCATAAACAAGATCTAAAGACAACCCTCAGAATCAGAGGAAATATTTGCAAATGAAGCAACTGACAAATGGTTAATCTCTAAAATTTATAAGCAGCTCATGCAGCGCAATAACAAAGAAACAAACAACCCAATCCAAAAATGGGCAGAAGACCTAAATAGACATTTCTCCAAAGAAGATATACAGACTGCCAAAAACACAAGAAAAAATGCTCAACATCATTAATCATTAGAGAAATGCAAATCAAAACTACAATGAGATATCATCTCACACCGGTCAGAATGGCCATCATCAAAAAATCTAGAAACAGCTTGTCCCTGGAAGATGGCGGAAAAGTAAGACACGGAGATCAACTTCCTCCCCACAGATACACCAGAAATACATTTACATGTGGAACAACTCCTACAGAATACCTACTGAAGGCTGGCAGAAGATCTCAGACCTCCCAAAAGGCAAGAAACTCCCCAGGTACCTGGGTAGGGCAAAAGAAAAAAAGAAAAAACAGAGACAAAAGAATAGGGCCGGCACCTGCACCAGTGGGAGGGAGCTGTGAAGTAGGAAAAGTTTCCACACACTAAGAAGCCCCTTCGCGGGTGGAGACTGTCGGCGGCAGAGGGGGGAGCTTCGGAGCCGCGGAGGAGTGCATAGTAACAGGGGTGCGAAGGGCAAAGCAGGGAGATTCCTGCACAGAATATCGGTGCCGACTGGCACTGACCAGCCCGAGAGGCTTGTCTGTTCACCCTCCGGGCCGGACGGGCCTGGGAGCAGAGGCTCCGGCTTCATTCGGAGCGCAGGGAGAGGATTGGTGTTGGCAGCGTGAACACAGCCTGCAGGGGGTTAGTGCACCTCGGCTAGCCGGGAGGGAGTCCAGGGAAAAGTCTGCACCTGCCGAAGAGGCAAGAGACTTTTTCTTCTCTCTTTATTTCATGGTGCGCGATGAGAGGGTTTTAAGAGCGCTGTTTAAAGGAACTCCAGAGATGGGTGCCAGCCGCGGCTAAAAGTGCGGACCCCAGAGATGGGCGCGAGCCGCGGCTAAAAGCAAGGACCCCAGGGACGGACGGGAGACGCTAAGGCTGCTGCTGCCGCCACCAAGGGTCCTGTGGGCGAGCATAGGTCACTATCCACACCCCTCTTCCGCGGAGCCTGTGAAGCCCGCCACTGCCAGGTTCCCGAAACCAGGGACAACTTCCCCGGGAGAACACACGGCGGGCCTCAGGCTGGTGCAACGTCACGACGGCCGCTGCCGCCGCAGGCCCGCCCTGCACGCAGTGCCCCTCCCTCCCGACCCCCCCTCCCTCCCCATCCCCCCACCCCCGGCATGAGTGCGCCAGAGCCCCCGAATCAGCGACTCGTTTAACCCCATCTTGTCTGAGCAAAAAACCGATGCCCTCCAGCGACCTACACGCAGAGGCAGGGCCAAATTCAAAGCTGAGTCCCTGTGAGCTGTGAGAACAAAGAAGAGAAGGGAAATCTCTCCCAGCAGCCTCAGAAACAGTGGATTAAAGCTCCACAATCAACTTGATGTACCTGCATCTGTGGAATACATGAATAGACAACGAGTCATCCCAAATTGAGGAGGTGGGCTTCGAGAGCAAGATCTATGATTTTTTCCCCTTTTCCTCTTTTTGTGAATGTGTATGTGTATGCTTCTGTGTGAGATCTTGTCTGTATAGTTTTGCTTGCACCATTTGTCCTAGGGTTCTATCTGTCCATGGTTTTTTTAAAAATTTTTTTCTTAATAATTAATTTTAATAACTTTATTATACTTTACCTTCATTCTTTCTTTCTTTCCTTCTTTCTTTCTTTCTTTCTTTCTTTCTTTCTTTCTTTCTTCCTTCCGTCCTTTCTTTCTTTCTTTTTTCATACTTCTACTAATTCTCTCTACTTTTTCTCCCTTTTATTCTGAGCCATGTGGATGAAAGGCTCTTGGTGCTCCAGCCAGGAGTCAGGGCTCTGCCTCTGAGATAGGAGAGCCAACTTCAGGACACTGGTCAACAAGAGACTAGTCCCAGCTCCACATAATATCAAATGGTGAAAATCTCACAGAGACCTCCATCTTAACACCAGCAACCAGCTTCACTCAACGACCAGCAAGCTACAGTGCTGGCCAACCTATGCCAAACAACTAGCAAAAGAGGAACACAATCACACCCATTAGCAGAAAGGCTGCCTAAAATCATAATAAGGTCACAGACACCCCAAAACACACAACCAGACGTGAACCTGCCCACTAGAAAGACAAGATCCAGCCTCATCCACCATGACACAGGCAGTAGTCCCCTCCACCAGGAAGCCTACACAACCCACTGAACCAACCTTAGCCACTGGAGACAGACATCAAAAACAGCAGGAACTACGAACCTGCAGCCTGCAAAAAGGAGACCCCAAACACAGTAAGATAAGCAAAATGAGAAGACAGAAAAACACACAGCAGATAAAGGAGCAAGATAAAAATGCACCAGACCTAACAAATGAAGAGGAAATAGGCAGTCTACCTGAAAGAGAATTCAGAATAATGATAGCAAGGATGATCCAAAATCTTGGAAATAGAATGGACAAAATGCAAGAAACAGTTAACAAGGACCTAGAAGAAATAAAGATGAAACAAGCAACGATGAACAACACAATAAATGAAATTAAAAGTACTCTAGATGGGATCAATAGCAGAATAACTGAGGCAGAAGAATGGATAAGTGACCTGGAAGATAAAATAGTGGAAATAACTACTGCAGAGCAGAATAAAGAAAAAAGAATGAAAAGAACTGAGGACAGTCTCAGAGACCTCTGGGACAACATTAAACGCACCAACATTCGAATTATAGGGGTTCCAGAAGAAGAAGAGAAAAAGAAAGGGACTGAGAAAACATTTGAAGAGATTATAGTTGAAAACTTCCCTAATATGGGAAAGGAAATAGTTAATCAAGTCCAGGAATCACAGAGAGTCTCATACAGGATAAATACAAGGAGAAATACGCGAAGACACATATTAATCAAACTGTCAAAAATTAAATACAAAGAAAGCATATTAAAAGCAGCAAGGGAAAAACAACAAATAACACACAAAGGAATCCCCATAAGGTTAACAGCTGATCTCTCAGCAGAAACCCTACAAGCCAGAAGGGAGTGGCAGGATATACTGAAAGTGATGAAGGAGAAAAACCTGCAACCAAGACTACTTGACCCAGCAAGGATCTCATTCAGATTTGATGGAGAAATTAAAACCTTTACAAACAAGCAAAAGCTGAGAGAGTTCAGCACCACCAAACCAGCTTTACAACAAATGCTAAAGGAACTCTCTAGACAAGAAACACAAGAGAAGGAAAAGACCTATAATAACGAACCCAAAACAATTGAGAAAACGGGAATAGGAACATACAAATCGATAATTACCTTAAATGTAAATGGACTAAATGCTCCCACCAAAAGACACAGATTGGCTGAATGGATACAAAAACAAGACCCATATATATGCTGTCTACGAGAGACCCACTTCAGACCTAGAGACACATACAAACTGAAAGTAAGGGGATGGAAAAAGATATTCCATGCAAATGGAAACCAAAAGAAAGCTGGAGTAGCAATTCTCATATCAGAAAAAATAGACTTTAAAGTAAGGACTATTAGAAGAGACAAAGAAGGACACTGCATAATGATAAAGGGATCGATCCAAGAAGAAGATATAATAATTGTAAATATTTATGCACCCAACATAGGAGCACCTCAATACATAAGGCAAATGCTAACAGCCATAAAAGGGAAAATCGACAGTAACACATTCATAGTAGGGGACGTTAACACCCCACTTTTACCCATGGACAGATCATCCAAAATGAAAATAAATAAGGAAAAACAAACTTTAAATGATACATTAAACAAGATGGACTTAATTGATATTTATAGGACACTTCATCCAAAAACAATAGAATCACATTTTTCTCAAGTGCTCATGGAACATTCTCCTGGATAGATAATATCTTGGGTCACAAATCAAGCCTTGGTAAATTTAAGAAAACTGAAATTGTATCAAGTATCTTTTCCGACCACAACGCCATGAGACTAGATATCAATTACAGGAAAAGATCTGTAAAAAATACAAACACATGGAGGTTAAACAATACACTATTTAATGATGAAGTGATCACTGAAGAATCAAAGAGGAAATAAAAAAATACCTAGAAACAAATGACACTGGAGACACAACGACCCAAAACCTGTGGGATGCAGCAAAAGCAGTTCTAAGGGGGAAGTTTATAGCAATACAAGCCCACCTTAAGAAGCAGGGAACATCTCGAATAAACAATCTAACCTTACACCTCAAGCAATTAGAGAAAGAAGAACAAAAAAACCCCAAAGCTAGCAGAAGGAAAGAAACCATAAAAATCAGATCAGAAATAACTGAAAAAGAAATGAAGGAAACAATAGCAAAGATTAATAAAACTAAAAGTTGGTTCTTTGAGAAGGTAAAAAAAATAGACAAACCACTAGCCAGACTCATCAAGAAAAAAGGGAGAAGACTCAAATCAATAGAATTAGAAATGAAAAAGGAGAAGTAACAACTGAAACTGCAGAACTAAAAAAGTTCATGAGACATTACTACAAGCAACTCTATGCCAATAAAATGGAAAATCTGGAAGATATGGACAAATTCTTAGAAATGTACGACCTGCCAGGATGGAATCAGGAAGAAATAGAAAATATTAACAGACCAATCACAAGCACTGAAATTGAAACTGTGATTAAAAATCTTCCAACAAACAAAAGCCCAGGATAAGATGACTTCACAGGCGAATTCTATCAAACATTTAGAGAAGAGCTAACACCTATCTTTCTCAAACTCTTCCAAAATATAGCAGAGGGAGGAACACTCCCAAATTCCTTCAACGAGGCCACCATCACCTTGATACCAAAACCAGACAAGGATGTCTCAAAGAAAGAAAACTACAGGCCAATATTACTGATGAACATAGATGCAAAACTCCTCAACAAAATACTGGCAAACAGAATCCAACAGCACATTAAAAGGATCATACACCATGATCAAGTGGGGTTTATTCCAGGAATGCAAGGATTTTTCAATATACGCAAATCTATCAATGGGCTAAACCATATTAACAAATTGAAAGAGAAAAACCATATGATCATCTCAATAGATGCAGAGAAAGCTTTTGACAAAATTCAACACCCATTTATGATAAAAACCCTTCAGAAAGTAGGCCTAGAGGGAACTTTCCTCAACATAATAAAGGCCATAAATGACAAGCCTACAGCCAACATCATTCACAATGGTGAAACACTGAAAGCATTTCCACTAAGATCAGGAACAAGACAAGGTTGCCCACTCCCACCACTCTTATTCAACATACGTTTGCAAGTTTTAGCCACAGCAATCAGAGAAGAAAAGGAAATACAAGGAATCCAAATCGGAAAAGAAGAAGTAAAGCTGTCACTGTTTGCACATGACATGATACTATACATAGAGAATCCTAAAGATGCTACCAGAAAACTACTAGAGCTAATCAATGAATTTGGAAAAGTAGCAGGATACACAATTAATGCACAGAACTCTCTGGCATTCCTGTACACTAATGATGAAAAATCTGAAAGTGAAATGAAGAAAACACTCCCATTTACCATTGCAACAAAAAGAAAAATTATCTAGGAATAAACCTACCTAAGGAGACAAAAGACCTGTATGCAGAAAATTATAAGACACTGATGAAAGAAATTAAAGATGATACAAATAGATGGAGAGATATACGATATTCTTGGATTGGAAGAATCAACATTGTGAAAATGACTCTACTACCCAAAGCAATCTATAGATTCAATGCAATCCGTATCAAACTACCACTGGCATTTTTCACAGAACTAGAACAAAAAATTTCACAATTTGTATGGAAACACAAAAGAGCACAAATAGCCAAAGCAATCTTGAGAACGAAAAGAGGAGCTGGAGGAATCAGGCTCCCTGTCTTCAGACTATACTACAAATCTACAGTAATCAAGACAGTATGGTACTGGCACAGAAACAGAAAGATAGATCAATGGAACAGGATAGAAAGCCCAGAGATAAACCCACGCACATATGGACACCTTATCTTTGATAAAGGTGGCAGGAATGTACAGTGAAGAAAGGACAGCCTCTTGAATAAGTGGTGCTGGGAAAACTGGAAAGATACATGTAAAAGTATGAGATTAAATCACTCCCTAAAACCATAAAATAAGCTGAAAATGGATTAAAGACCTAAATGTAAGGCCAGAAACTATCAAACTCTTAGAGGAAAACATAGTCAGAATGCCGAGGACCAGCCTCAGCGGTTCAGGGTTGCCAGAGGGGAGGACGGCGTCGGCGAGGACAGAACTCAAGACACCTCTTCTTGGATGCAAGGATCTGACATCTTTATTAGCAAAAAGCTGCAACATTTATAGTTCTACAGTTCCCTATTCTTATTTTTCATATCATCTTTTAACCTTTCGCAACCTTTTATTCTTGAGCCAAAAATCTTACACAAACAATAACACATTAACCACTTTAACAAAAAACACCTGCTTACGTAAGCGGTTCACACAATAATCTCATTAATGTTTTCCTCACACAGTCTCCTGCGGTGGAGCATATCCTAATCACAGCTCCTGTGGTCTCTTTGTACTTTGACGAAATCAGACACAATCTCTTTGGTTTTTCACACCTTGGTGATTTTTTGGCTCACGTAAGCTATTTTCTTTATAGGTCAGTACCAAGCAGTCCAAGTCCCGTCGGGTACTCCATGCTCTACCGTCACAGGCCTGCCGCTCCACTTCCAGATCGTATCTCTTCCTGTTATTGGCCATCTTGAAAAACACCGTACTGCAAGACCTAACCTATTCTTAAAATATCTGCAATAAATCAATTAAGCTTTATATCTATTTCTTTGCATAGCTTTATTTGCATCTTTAAAATTTACATATCCCATAATCATTTTAATTCTAGCTATTTCCCACATAACCCAATATAGTTTCTTATATACCCAATCTACAAAAAATCTTCCCTATACCAAAACCAAATGTTTCCATACCCATTAGCAACTCCCCAAGGAGGCCATACATCATCTAACTGTTTCTCCAATGTAGCCTCCCTCCATACAGCTGATCCAGTAACATTTCCTTTAGCCCAATGTGCGGGTCGATATGTGAGGATAGCCGGCGTGGTTAAAGGGGGTTCTGTAGGGGGTTTCCATTTTACTCTATACTGTGGTCTAAGTTTAAATCCTACATTACAACATAATATGTTGCATAGCAAAAATACCCCAAAGAGCATCATTTTACAACCAGGGAATTGCTTGGGGAAATCTTGAGGGGAATCACCTCTCGGGAAGCTTTGCTTTCCCATTTTGTACCTTCCAGTACTAGCTTTGCTCAGTACTGTCAGCCTTGGCTTTGCACAGACCTCTTGGTACATTCAGAGCCGGGTCCCGACATCAGAACACTCTATGACATAAATCACAGCAAGATCCTTTGTGACCCACCTCCTAGATTAATGGAAATAAAAACAAAAATAAACAAATGGGGCCTAATGAAACTTCAAAGCTTTTGCACAGCAAAGGAAGCCATAAACAAGACCAAAAGACAACCCTCAGAATGGGAGAAAATATTTGCAAATGAAGCAACTGGCAAAGGACTAATCTCCAAAATTTACAAGCAGCTCATGCAGCTAAATAAAAAAACAAACAACCCAATCCAAAAATGGGCAGAAGACCTCAATAGACATTTCTCCAAAGAAGATATACAGACTGCCAACAAACACATGAAAGAATGCTCAACATCATTAATCATTAGAGAAATGCAAATCAAAACTACAATGAGATATCATCTCACACCAGTCAGAATGGCCATCATCAAAAAATCTACAAACAATAAATGCTGGAGAGGGTGTGGAGAAAAGGGAACACTCTTGCACTGCTGGTGGGAATGTGAATTGGTTCAGCCACTATGGAGAACAGTATGGAGGTTCCTTAAAAGCTACAAATAGAACTGCCATATGACCCAGCAATCCCACTACTGGGCATATACCCTGAGAAAACCAAAATTCAAAAAGAGTCATGTACCAAAATGTTCATTGCAGCTGTATTTACAATAGCCCAGAGATGGAAACAACCTAAGTGCCCATCATTGGATGAATGGATAAAGAAGATGTGGCACATATATACAATGGAATATTACTCAGCCATAAAAAGAAATTAAATTTAGCTATTTGTAATGAGGTGTATAGACCTAGAGTCTGTCATACAGAGTGAAGTAAGTCAGAAAGAAAAAGACAAATACCATATGCAAACACATATACATGGAATTTAAGAAAAAAAATGTCATGAAGAACCTAGGGGTAAGACAGGAATAAAGACACAGACCTACTGGAGAACGGACTTGAGGATATGGGGACGGGGAAGAGTGAGCTGTGACAGGGCGCGAGAGAGTCATGGACATATACACACTAACAAACGTAAGGTAGATAGCTACTGGGAAGCAGCCGCATGGCACAGGGATATCAGCTCGGTGCTTTGTGACTGCCTGGAGGGGTGGGATAGGGAGTGTGGGAGGGAGGGAGATGCAAGAGGGAAGAGTTATGGGAACATATGTATATGTATAACTGATTTACTTTGTTATAAAGCAGAAACTAACACACCATTGTAAAGCAATTATACCCCAATAAAGTTGTTTAAAAAAAAACTTGTCCCTCCCCCCAAAAAAGAAAAAAGAAATCTAGAAACAATAAATGCTGGAGAGGGTGCAGAGAAAAGGGAACACTCTTGCACTGCTGGTGGGAATGTGAATTGGTTCAGCCACTATGGAGAACAGCATGGAAGTTCCTTAAAAACTACAAATAGAACTACCATATGACCCAGCAATCCCACTACTGGGCATATACCCTGAGAAAAACATAATTCAAAAATAGTCATGTACCAAACTGTTTATTGCAGCTCTATTTACAATAGCCCGGAGATGGAAAGAACGTAAGTGTCCATCATCAGATGAATAGATAAAGAAAGTGTGACACATATATACAACGGAATATTACTCAGCCATAAAAAGGAAGGAAATTGAGCTATTTGTAATGAGGTGGATGGACCTAGAGTCTGTCATACAGAGTGAAGTAAGTCAGAAAGAGAAAAACAAATACCATATGCTAACACATATATATGGAATTTAAGAAAAAAAGATGTCATGAAGAACCTAGGTGTAAGACAGGAATAAAGACACAGACCTACTAGAGAATGGACTTGAGGATATGGGGAGGGGAAAGGGTAAGCTGTGACAAAGCGAGAGAGTAGCATATGTCAATGCTACTCGTGTAACGTGTATATATATATACATAACGTGTATATATATATACATAACGTGTATATATGTCAATATACACGTAAAATTGATAGCTAGTGGGAAGAAGCTGCAAAGCACAGGGAGTTCAGCTTGGTTCTTTGTGACCACCTAGAGGGGTGGGATAGGGAGGGTGAGAGGGAGGGAGCAGAAAGAGGGAAGAGATGTGGGAACATATGTATATGTATAACTGATTCCCTTTGTTATAAAGCAGAAACTAACACATCATTTTAAAGCAATTATACTCCAGTCAAGATGTAAAAAAAAAAAAAAGCGGTTCCCACTTCAAGGAAAAATACTTCAACTGAAATTATTTTTGCTGATAATGAAAGTCAAGCTTTCAAGTGAAAATGATAATGGAAAACTTGTCTTTGCCACTGTAAGCTTTTCAGCTCTCTATCCCTTGAAGATTTTAAATATTGTGACATTAGTGGTTATACAAATGAAGGAGATTTTTTCGTATTGTATAATGAAATATGTCAGTGCTTAAAAGATCTGTGTAACCCAGTGAACGGTATTTTCCGAATGAGCAATGCATAATATTATAATCATCACTTAACTCATAAGTGCAAGACACAAGTCAATGTACAATAATGTGATATAGTGTGAGAAGTATGTTGATACGGCCTCAGAGTCCCCACATATCACATGTTGAGTTTTGGTGTCATATTAAAGAATGCAGAACATTTTGTGAAATATATTCTTTCCTTTTCAAAGTATTTCTGTTTGAGACTTGATTTTCTTCATATACTTCAGCCAAAATAATGTAACAGATTGAATGTAAAAGCAGATAGTAAAACTCATCTACCTTTCTATTATTCCAGAAATTAAAGAGATTTTTGAAAATGTAAAACAATGTCAGTGTTTTCACCTTTTGGTTTTGGAAAATAGACCTATTTTTAATGAAAATATGCTATGTATGCTTAAAAAACATATGATCATCTCAATAGATGCAAATAAAGCTTTTGACAAAATTGAACACTCATTTATGACAAAATCTCTGCAGAATGTTGGCATAGAGGAAACATTTCATCTAAGATGAGGGACCTACGGTAGATGTCCACTCTCACCACTTTTATTCAACATAGTTTTGGAAGTCTTAGCAGCAGCAATCAGAGCAGAAAAAGAAATAAAAGAAATCCAAATTGGAAAAGAAGAAATAAAAGTGTCACTGTGTGCAGATGCCATAGAAAATCCTAAAAATGCTACCAGAAAACTACTAGAGGTCATCAATAAATTTGGTAAAGTGGCAGGATATAAAATTAAAACACAGAAATCTCTTGCATTTCTATACACTAATGACAAATAACCCGAAAGAGAAATAAAGGAAACAATCTATTTACCATAACATCAAAGAGTATAAAACACCTAGGAATAAACCTACCTAAGGAGGAAAAATCCTGTACTCCAAAAACTATAAGATGTTGATGAAAGAAATCGAAGATGACACAAACAGTTGGAAAAATATACCATGTTATTGGATTGGAAGAATCAACATTGTGAAAATGACGATACTACCCAAAGCATCTGAGAGATGCAATACAATCCCTATCAAATTACCAATGGTATTATTCACAGGAGTAGAACAAAAAATTTTTAATTTGTAGGGAAGTACAAAAGATCTTGAATAACCTGAGAAAGAACAACGGAGCTATATGAATCAGGCTCCCTGGCCTCAGAATATACTACAAAGATATAGTCATCAAAAGAGTCTGGTACTGGCACAAAAACAGAAATATAGATCAATGGAAAAGGATAGAAAGCCCAGAAATAAACCCATACATCTATAGTCAATTAATCTATGGCAAAGGATGCAAGAATATGCAATGGAGAAAAGACAGTCACTTCAATAAGTGATGCTGGGAAAATTGGACAGCTACATGTAAAACAATGGAATTGGAACACTCCCTCACACTATACATTAAAATAAACTCAGAATGAAGGAAAGACCTAAATGTAAGACCGGATACAGTAAAACTCTGAAAAGCAAACATAAGGGAGAGGACAATTTTTGACATAAATTGCAGAAATATCTTTTAGGATCCACCTCCTAGAGTAAAGAAAATGATAACAAAAGTAAAAAAATGGACTTAATTAAACTTAAAATATTTTGCACAGGAAAGCACACCATAAACAAAATGAAAAGACAGCCCACAGAATGGGAGAAAATATTTGCAAACAAAGCGACCAACAAGGGATGAATCTCCAAAATATAAACAGCTCATGCAGCTCAATATCAAAAAAGCAAGCAACCCAATAAAAAAATGGGCAAGATACCTAAATAGATATTTCTCTAAAGAAGATATATTGCCAACAGTCACATGAAATGATGCTCAACATCTCTAATCGTTAGAGTAATGCAAATCAAAACTACAATGAGGTATCACCTCAAACTAGTCAGAATGGCTATCATCAAAAACTCTACAAACATTAAATGCTGGAGAGGGTGTGGGAAAAGGGAACCCTCCTACATTGTTGGTGGGAATGTAAATTGGTAAAACCACTATGGACAACAGTATGGAGGTTCCTTAAAAAACTAAAAATAGAACTATCGTATCATCCAGCAATCCCTCTCCTGGGCATATATCTAGAGAACGTCATAATTCAAAAAGGTACATGCACCTCAATGTTCATAGATGCAATATCTACAATGACCAAGACATGGAAGCAACTTAAATGTCCACTGACAGAGGAATGGATAAAGAAGATGTGGTACATATATGAAATGGACTATTACTCAGCCATGAAAAAAATGAAATAATGTCATTTGCAACAACATGGATGGACCTAGTGATTACCATATTAAGTGAAGTAAGTCGACAGAAAAGGTCAAATATCATGTGATATCACATGTGGAATGTAAAAGAAATGAAACGAATTTATTTAGAAAACATAAAGAGACTTAGAAATCAAACTTATGGTTACCAAAGGGGAAAGTTGGGGACAGGGTTAAATTAGGAGTTTGAGATTAACATATACACACCACTATGCATAAAATATATATTCAATAAAGACCTACTGTATAGCGCAAGGAACTCTACTTAATATTCTGTAATAACCCATGTGGGAAAAGAATCTTAAAACTAATGGATATATGTATATGTATAACTGAATCACCTTGCTGTATACCTGAAACTAATGCAACATTGTAAATCAACTATACTCCAGTATAAAATAAAAACTAAATTAAAAAAATAGGTCCTGTGACAAACCATAATGGAAAAGAATATGAAAACATATATATATATATATATATATATATATAAAACCAAGTCACTTTGCTGTACAGAAGGAATTCACACAACATTGTAAATCAACTATACTTCAATGAAACTTAAAAAAATTAAGCAAAATAAAAATTTTAAAAATGAAAGAGAAATTAAGGAAACAACCTGAGGAATAAACTTAGCCCAGGAAGTGAAAAACCTATAATTTGAACACTATTAAAAAAATAGACGATTAATTAAGATGATGCAAAGAAATGCATTTGTAGCCTGTCATCATGGATTGGAAGAATTAGTGTTTAAATGTCCATACTACCACAAGCAATCTACAGATTTAATGAACTCACTATTAAAAATACCCATGGCATTTTTCACAGAACTAGAGCAAATAATCCTAAAATGTATATGGATTTATGAATTCCCAAAGCAATCTTGAGCAAAAAGAACAAAGCAAGATGTATATAGCTTACTGACTTCCAACTATGCTACAAAGCTACAGTGATCAAAAGAGTATATTAGTGTCACAAATACAATATATACATCCATGGAACAGAATAGAGACCCCAGAAATTAACCCATGCAATTATGGTCAATTAATCTATGACAATGAAATTAGAATATTTTCTCACACCTATAGAAAAATAAACTCTAAATGGATGAAAGGCCTAAATGTAAGACAAGCAACCATAGAACTCTTAGAGGAAAATGTAGGGAGAACACTCTTTATCATAAACTGTAGCAATTTTTTTGGATATATCTCCTAAAGCAAAAGGAACAAAAACAAAAATAAATAAGTGATACCTAATTAAACTTAAAAGCTTCACACTGCAAAGGAAATCAAGAACAAGCTGAAAACACAAGCTACTGAATGGGAAAACTATATTTGCAAATGATATAACCAATATGGGCTTAATATCCAATATATATATTCAACTCATAGGGCTCAATATCAAAGCAAAAAACAACTTGATTAAAAATTGGCAGACCTGAATAGACATTTTTCCCAACAATATATACAAATGACCATAGGCACACGAAAAAATGCCCAACATTGCTAATTCTCAGAGAAATGAAAATCAAAACCACAATGAGATATAACCTCATACATATCAGAAAGGCTATCCTCAAAAACTCTACAAATAACAGATATTGGTGAGGATGTGGAGAAAAGAGAGCCCTAGTATATCTTTGGTTGGAATGTAAATTGGTGCAACTGCTATGGAAAACATTATGGAAGTTCCTCAAAAAACAAAAAAATAGAACTACCATATGATCTAGCAATTCCACTGCTGGGTATATAACTGGAAGAAAAATGAAAACAGTAATTTGGAAATATACATACACCCTAATATTCATAGAAGCATTATTTACAACAGTGAAGAAATAGAAGCAACTCAAATAGCCATCAACAGACAATTGGATTAAGAAGATGTGGTATATCTCAATACATACAATGGAATATTAGCCATAAAAAATAATGAAGTACTGCCATTTGCTGCAATGAGGATGGACCTAGAGAGTATTATGCTTAGTGAAATAAATCAGATAGAGAAAGATAAGCATGATATCCGTTATATGTGGAATCTAAAAAATAATAGAAATGAATGTATATGTGTAACCGAAACAACTTAGAGATATAGACAACTAACTAATGGTTATTGATAAGGAGAGGTGAGGGGGAGGGGCAAAATAGAGTGGGGAATTAAGAGACAATCTATCTTTTATAAAATAAGTGAGCAGCATACATCTATTGCACAGCACAGGGAAATATAGACATTATTTTGTAATAACATTAAATGAGCATAAATGATCTATAAAAATATTGAATCACTGCATTGCACACCGGGAGCTAATGTAATATTGTAAATCCTTCATTTAAAAAAGTTGTTCCATGAGGTTAATATAAAATCATTAAAAATGGCATTTTTCCCTAAGTAAACTTGTAAGTTATATGCAATACCAGTTAGTACCACAACGGGAATATTTTGCATAAGATGAAAATGTTCATCTGAAAGACAAGAGTGCTAGAAAAGCCAGGGAAAGTGGAAATAATGAGAGGGAGTATTAGTGTTTCAAATATAATTAAACTATAGACATTAAAATAGGATGGTAGTGGTACAAGTATAGACAAAGAGTGAAATGGAAGAAAATTGAAAGGAGTGAATTACAGAATGAATGGGAATGTGGACGACAATGAAAGAGCCATTTCAAATCTGTGGGAGAAATGAGGGTTGAAGAAATTATGGTTAATCCCTAACTCTACTTTGTGCAGGTCAATCAAGGGTTTGAATACACAATAATGCAACCAAAAAGACTAATTGTGTCTATTCTATTGGAGTGGGCAAGCTCATTGCAAGCATGACAGAAAACTCAAGAAGCAGTAAAGAAAATTATTGAATAAAGCATGTCTAAAAGAGGTGTTAAAATCCTTAATATTTATTTCTATCACGGTGGATTTTTCGAAGGCACATCCTTCCCTAAGAGCAGCCTGGGGCTGATCTTCCCCAAAGTTACTGGACATGGAAGAAAGGTTGGTAGGAAAAACAAAAGTTCTTTGAAGTCCACTTTGGGCCTTAGGAGGGCTTGAACTTCCAGGTCTCTCTGTAGCAGTGGGAAATCCTCAGGCTGTGCCACACAAGACCTACTCCCTGCGCATGCCCACTGCTATGCATGCACGTTTTTGTGCACGTCGTTTGTGGCTCAAGCTTGTCCGTTGACACGCATGCGCCTTGCCGTCCATCTTCTGTGTCAATTGCTGTGCCAACAGAGGGTCTCGCTCAGTGAAACTCAGCCAGTACTCATAGCAGTACTCCCAGGAGTTAGGTGTAAGTGTGAGGGGAAGCCAGCGGGTTTCCCGCGAGTTGAATGGAGTGATCTGTAGCATCTGTGGAGGAAGGTCCTCGAGGTCATCGACATTCTCCTCACAGCTGTCCTGGCTGCCATGGCTCTCGTACTGTTGGCGGGAGAGGGAGGGTGGTGGGCGGTGGAGGGCAGTGGGTCAGATGAAAGAGGGGTGAGTCTTAGGTGTGCTATTTGAGGTATCTTGGTCCTGGTGGCCCTGAAACTGACGACAGAGCACAGAATCCGGAGTCTGCAGTGGGGCCCCAGGCAGGAGGCAGGGCAGACGGTAAAGGAAAGGCCTAGAAGTCGGACCACTGTGAGGTTGTGACTGCATACCGAGATTTGTAGTGCCCTGAACAGGGTACCAAGGGAGAAGTGGGCAAGTCGTTCTTTGAGAAAGCAGCCATAGGCGCTATGTAAAAGAATGAACCTGTCTATGCTCACCCACAAAAGTTTATTTGGCGGTTGTGGGCATGTGCATAGTAAATGGGGGTATTGCAAAACCAGTATTCACTCAAGTTCTAATATTCTAGTGTTTCCGTGATGAGTCCAGTTGTGAAATGAAACCTCATTAGGAAAGCCCCCATTTTTTACCATGTGTCTTAAGGTGATTTCTACGCCTGTTTGTTGCTCACACACATAAACAAAGGCTTATTTGGTATTAAATACAAATAAGCATTTTGTCATAGTGTTCATATATAGCTATCCTCTTACGTGTAGTTTTCAAATTATAATATTTCTTTTTCAGTGAGAAATATGAGTGGGCATGTAAGAAGAAGATCCAAATCTGCAGGAAGAAGAGAGTCTTCCCAGGTTGTTGGACCTCTGGTTGTGAGTGCTTCAACATTTAATGTTTTCCATTACCAGAATCAATTTATTTATTGTTGTTGAACTAGTACATATACATTCATATTGTCTTCCATATTGATAAAAAATGATAATGGAATCTCATGAAAAAAACATTGACCCAGGACGATTAAATTCTGTTCTTGCCTGGATGGGTGTGCTCTTAAGTTTCCTACCTGTTGTCCTATACTAGTCAATAATGGATTACACACATCCATTTCAGTGTAGATTAAAACAGTTTGTGTCTGCGAGAAGAGTAACAATTTTATTAAGAAAAAAATTGTGTGTGTGTGTCTGTGTGTGTATTACTGTTGGAAAATATATTTAGACTTATGATTAAATATATGTATGTATTATATACATTCATAAATTATTGATTTTTAAAATTTGTGAACAAAATCACACCCCTAGGCTCAGCAGCCCAGTGATAAACCACCTCAACTAGAGGAACCACCGTCTGAGAATCAGGATACTATATCTGCTCAGGACATTGAAGGTGAAGGAGCACCTGTGGCTCAAGTTGAAAAGAGAGGGGATAAGAGTCCTTGTGGGTCTATGGGTGGTGGAGTTGTATTTGTACATCATGCATTATGACCCACTGGAAACAAGAGGAAAGAAACATTAGAAAAATATTTCAAACAATTCTTGCTACTACTCTGGGGAAAATGTGGAGTGAAGACAAGTAAAATTGTCAGAAAACTTTCCTAACATTCTGAAAGTGGCTTTTTCTTCATTGGGCTTTCGTATGTTAACCTTTGAGTGCATTACAGAGCTCCTATATAGTTTGTTCAGCCAGTGTGTTATTTTATTTATGTTTCTATGGGAGAATGAAAGTTTGGGACTACCTAACCTGCCATTTTGCTGATATTTTCATTTTTTAAGACTTTTTCCCACACAACATTTATTAGTGCCTGCTCATGCCATGTAATGTACTAAGTGCTTGGAGTCTCAGAGCCAATGACAGACCTAATTTCTGTCTGAAACTTATAAACTAGTCAGAAAGACCCTAACAAATCACTGATTTAATACACAAGTACAATAACAGCTTAGTACAAAAGGGACAATTAAGATTTCTGGGGGTAGCCTGGAGTAAGGAAGGAAAGGGTAATATTTGAACAACTTGTTTTCCTTTTTTCTGGCAACAGACTCCTGAAGCTAATGCTCTTGGGATTCTTATGCATCACATTTATTACCATACGAGTATCTAGGCTTTTATTTCATAATGATGAGGGAATGACTATTATTTCCTTGTTCATATTTCATGGTTTTACATCTTAATATAATGACCTTTTTATTTTTAAGGGCCTGCTATGGAAGCTGATCAACAGGAACTGGCTCTGCTGAAGACTGTGGATGAGCCTGGGGATGGTCCTGATGTCAAGGAGGAGATTCTACCAAGTCTAGAGCCCATTAAAATGCCAGAAGCAGGTTTGTTATCTATTAAGATGGAAATTATGGAGTCTTTATTTTCTAAAATATTATATATTTTTTAATATAAAGGTAACTTTACTGCTGTTTTAATAACAGACTTCACATACAAAGGTTATTAGAATGGCAATTCAGACCACAGTGACTGTCATATTAAGTCATCAAGGATGGGAACCATTTGGGTAAAATTTATATTGCGTTTTAAGATCCAAAAGTATTTTCTCACTTTTGAGTATAAGTCATTTAGTCAACAACTAATAATTTTCAGATATTTCATAAAGGCCTGCTTTTCAAAAAAACACATTATAGTAAACATCAGTTTATATTTTGATGTCATCTATAGTGGTAATGATTTAAAACTAGTGTGGATATGTAATTTCTTTGTATAAATGGAAATGCTTTTAAGTGTGTAGAGACAAGAGAATGGGTGATAATGGGGACAAATGTTTACTCTACTTAAAATAGCAACATAAAGACTAAAATATCCCAAAGAAACATTTTTGCATTTTTCCACAATAGAGACAAAACAAATGCAATAATGGCCTTTCTGTTTACTTTGCTTAGCTTGTTCCAAGCACATCTTTTATTCAAAATATTATTTCACGTGAAAACATTGAAAACATATTTTTCCTTAGGTTTTATGTTTGGTTGGATTATTACTGAAAGTATGTTATTTTTCCCTTTCTACCTATAACTACCTTTAAATAATTTAATTTGATTAAATTTGCACTGAACTGGAACAGTCTCTTTGTTTCCTTATTGCACTAAAAAGTGATGTGATTCAAATTGCTGTTTATATGACTAAAAGTTTACCTTCAATATCTATACAGAGATTAACTGGATGCAAGCCAAAGGGTCACCCCTAGGGACTGCCTTTAATCCAACAAAAGTGTAGTGTCCTTTGTATGGCTATAGTCAGTTAAATAAAGTTCTGCAAATTAATTTGCCTCGATTTTCTTTTCATTATAGGTGAAGGGCAACCACGGATTTAAACAAAAGTAGACTGAAGCCAAGTACGCTGTCCCTATGTTGGAAATTTGACTGTTCACCATCTCTCAATAAAGTTTTACAACTTTCTTCAAAGAATTCTTGCATAATTTTATTAAATGTATTCCCAGGTATTTGATGTTTTTGAAAATTGTATCTTTTTTGCAAGTTTTTACGTATTTGAGACTGTATATAGAGAAAAAATGTGAACTGACTTATTTTCCAGCAACTTTGCTAAATATGCTTATTAATTCCAGAAGTTTATGTATTGATCCTTTTGGATTTGAAAAATAACGCAATCATATCATCTTTGAATAATGTTCTGGTTTTGCCATTTTGAACAGTATACCTTTTATTTCTTCTTCTCATTTATGGTATTGGACAGGACCCTCCAATACTATTTACTAGTGGATATCCCTGTCTTTATCCTGATCAGAAATGTAAAAGTTTTCACATTTCAGTATAATGTTTACTGTGCTTTTTCATAGGTACACTTTATCAAAATAAGGTAGTTCCATTCTGTTCCTGTTTTGCTAAGTATACTAAAATTGAATATATGTAGAATTTCATCAAACACTTACAGTGCATCTCTTGAAATCATAGCACCTTATTTCTGCATTAATTGGTTAATGTGATAAATTACAGTACGTTTTTACATTACATCTCTGAGCCCCTTACACCTCAATAAAACACTTCTGCAACAAAGTACTACATTCAAAATCTACTCTGCTTATAGAATGGTAGGTGATTATAAACAGCAATTATTCCTCCCTCTTACAGAAGTTTAGAAATATTTACCTGATCAAACACAGGACTGAAAATCTGTGGTCCAATTGAAAAATGTGTCTAAATTTGGAGTATCCTAATTTTCCACAAAATACGTGAGAGGTTCCTAGGTTGTAGAACTGGATGGAAGGACTAGGTAGAAAAAAAGTGAAATGAACCAGAGGGACCTGCTGAGGGAAAATTACTTGGGTCCTACCTACTCTGTCTCCATAAAAGCTATGGCATGAAATAGCCATTGGTTTCAATCCTGGCTCTGACATACTGGCTGTGTGATGATGGAAAATACTTAAATTCGTTGCGTGTATTTATCTATTTCTAAAATAGAAATTATAATCTAATATTTACAGTAAAGTACTGCCGTGAAGAAAAAGTGAGCTGACATACACACACACACACACACACACACACACACACACACACACACAAATACACAGATACATATGGAGAGAGAGAGAGAAGGAGTTACAGTACAAATGGATATGATCCATTAATTATATTCTGTGTTTTTGTTTAAATGTTCATGGTTTTTTACTTTTTGCAGTTACATCTGTAGCAAATGATATTGCTTTTGAATTTCAGGTTGGGATAATAGGTTAACTTTATAAATGAATTTGAGCCAAGAAACTGATTTGATTTAAATAAGTTATGTAGTTATCAGACATGGCATCAACTTTAAAGTTGTTTTACAAATGACAGAGGCCTGGCAAATGCTGCCTTAAAGTCCTACTATGGGCTTAAGTTTGTGCTCCACACAACTCAATACCACAGTCTCTGTCAAGTGGTTAGGCATTCCTTAAACAGCACTGTGGTGGCTAACAGGGCCATAAAGGGCACTATTGAAGTTTTTAGATTGAGTTACCACATGTCCATTGATTTGACTGGTAAGGAGACAACTACCCCAAATAGATCTAAAATGTTTCTTATGGAAGCAAAAGCAATATCAGCATTGTGTCAACTCCCTAAGTCCCTAGTCCCACAGCATGATGCAGAATCGGAGATGCTCAGTGATAGACACCACAGGTGGTGAGTCTCTCTGCTGGCGCAGAGCCCACAGCTGTACCCTAAGGCACTGAGCAGTTCTGTAGGCCACAGCTGTACTCTAAGGTGGAGCAAGGAGGAACATCCTGTACTCAACTGAAAAGAGGGAGATGGATGAATAAGGACCATATGTCAGGGAGGAGGGGAAGATGGCGGAAGAGTAAGACACGGAGATCACCTACCTCCCCAAAGACACACCAGAAATACATCTACACGTGGAACAACTCCTACATAACACCTAGTGAATGCTGTCAGAAGACCTCAGACCTTCCGAAAGGCAAGAATCTCCCCACGTACCAGGGTAGGGCAAAATAAAAAAGAATAAACAGAGGCAAAAGGATAGGTACGGGACCTGCACCCGTGGGAGGGAGCTGTTAAGGAGGAAAGGTTTCCACACACTAGGAAGCCCCTTCGCGGGCGGAGGCTGCGGGTGGCGGAGGGGGAAAGCTTTGGAACCACGGAGGAGAGCACAGCAACAGGGGTGCGAAGGGCAAATTGGGGAGATTCCCCCACAGAGGATCGGTGCCGACTGGCACTGACCAGCCCGAGAGGCTTGTCTGCTCACCCTCCGGGGCGGGCAGGGCTGGGAGCTGAGGCTTGGGCTTTGGTCGGAGCACAGGGAGAGGACTGGGGTTGGAGGCGTGAACACAGCCTGCAGGGGGTTAGTGCACCATGGCAAACTGGCATGGAGTCCGGGGAAATATCTGGACCTGCCGAAGAGGCAAGTTACTTTTCTATCCCTCTGTTTTTCCTGGTGAGTGAGGACAGCGGATTAAGAGCGCTGCTTAAAGGAGCTCCAGAGACGGGCGCCAGCCGCGGCTAAAAGCACTGACCCCTGAGACAGGCATGAGATGCCAAGGCTGCTGCTGCCGCCACAGAGAAGCCTGTGTGTGAGCACAGGTCACTATCCACACTCCCCTTCTGGGGAGCCTCTGCAGCCTTCCACTGCCATGGTCCCGGGATTCAGGGACTACTTCCCAGGGAGAACGCACGGAGCGCTTCAGGCTGGTGAAACGTCACGACGGCCTCTGCCGTGGCAGGCTCTCCCAGAACACCGTGCCCCTCCCTCCCCCAGGCCTGAGTGAGCCAGAGTCCCAGAAACAGCTCCTCCTTTAACCCCGTCCTTTCTGAGCGAAAATCAGATGCCCTCCACCGACCGACATGCACAGTTGGGGCCAAATCCAAATACAAGCCCCTGGGAGCTGTGAGAACAAAGAGAAAGGGAAATCTCTCCCAGCAGCCTCAGAAGCAGCAGATCAAAGCTCCAAAATCAACTTGATGTACCCTGCATCTGTGAAATACATGAATAGACAACGAATCATCCCAGATTAAGGAGGTGGACTTTGAGAGCAAGATTTATGATTTTTCCTCTTTTTGTGAATGTGTATGTGTATGCTTCTGTGTGAGATTTTGTCTGTATAGCTTTGCTTCCACCATTTGTCCTAGGGTTCTATCCATCCGTTTTTTTGTCTTTTTCTTCTTTTTGGAAAAAAAAAAAGAATCAGGGCTGACCAGCACTCACCAGCCGGAGAGGCTTGTCTGCTCACCCGCCGGGGCGGGTGGGGCTGGGAGCTGAGGCTCGGGCTTCGGTCGGAGCGCAGGGAGAGGACTGGTGTTGGCGGCGTGAACACAGCCTGCAGGGGGATAGCGCACCACGGTTAGCCGGGAGGGAGTCCGTGGTAAAGTCTGGACCTGCCGAAGAGGAAAGAGACGTTTTCTTCCCCCTTTGTTTCCTGGTGCGCGAGGACAGGGGATTAAGAATGCTGCTTAAGGGAGCTCCAGAGACGGGCGCGAGCCGCGGCTAAAAGGGCGGACCCCAGAGATGGGGCGTGAGATGCTAAGGCTGCTGCTGTCGCCACCAAGGAGCCTGTGTACGAGCACAGGTTACTATCCACACCCCTCTTCCGGGGAGCCTGTGCAGCCCGCCACTGCCAGGGTCCCGGGAGAATGCTTGGCACGCCTCAGGCTGGTGTAACATCACACCGCCTGAGTGAGCCAGAGTCCCCAAAGGAGCTGCTCCTTTAACCCCGTCCTGTCTGAGTGAAGAATAGAGGCCCTCCGCGACCTACATGCAGAGGTGGGGCCAAATTCAAAGCTGAGGCCATGGGAGCTGTGAGAACAAAGAAGAGAACGGGAAATCTCTCCCAGCAGCCTCAGAAGCAGCAGATTAAAACTCCACAATCAACTTGATGTACCCTGCATCTGTGGAATACATCAATAGACAATGAATCATCCCAAATTGAGGAGGTGGACTTTGAGAGGAAGATTTATGATTTTTTCCCCTTTTCCTCTTTTTGTGAGTGTGCATGTGTATGCTTCTGTGTGAGACTTTGTCTGTATAGCTTTGCTTCCACCATTTTTCCTAGTGTTCTATCCATCCTTTGTTTTTTGTTTGTTTGTTTGTTTGTTTTTTGCAGTACGCGGGCCTCTCACTGTTGTGGTCTCTCCCGTTGCAGAGCACAGGCTCCAGACACGCAGGCTCAGCGGCGATGGCTCACGGGCCCAGCTGCTCCGTGGCATGTGGGATCTTCCCAGACCAGGGCACGAACCTGTGTCCCCTGCATCAGTAGGCGGACTCTCAAACACTGCACCACCAGGGAAGCCCTATTGTTTGTTTTTTAATTTTTTTCTTAATAATTACTTTTTATTTTAATTATTTTATTTTACTTTATCTTCTTTCTTTCTTTCTTACCTTCCTTCCCTCCTTTAGACAACGAATCTTCCCAAATTGAGGCGGTGGATTTTGAGAGCAAGGTTTATGATTTTTTCCCCCCTTTTCCTCTTTTTGTGAGTGTGTATGTGTATGCTTCTGTGTGAGATTTTGTCTGTATAGCTTTGCTTCCACCATTTGTCTTAGGGTTCTCTCCATCTGTATTGCTGATTTTTTAAAATATTTTTTCTTTCTTTTTTCTAATAATTAGTTTTTATTTTAATAACTTTACTATATTTTAACTTACTTTATTTTATTTTACTTTATCTTTTTTCTTTCTTTATTTTTCTCCTTCCTTCCCTCCTTGCTTCCTTCCTTCCTCCTTCCCTCCCTCTCTCCCTCCTTTCTTTCTTTCTTTCTTTCTTCCTTTCTTTCTTTCTTTCTTTCTTTTTTTCTTTCTACTTCTACTATTTCTTTCTTTCTACTTTTTCTCTCTTTTTTTTCTGAGCCGTGTGGATGAAAGGCTCTTGGTGCTACAGCCCAGAGTCAGTGCTTGCCTCTGAGGTGGGAGAGCCAACTACAGGACACTGGTACACAAGAGACCTCCCAACTCCACATAACATCAAATGGTGAAAATCTCCCAGATATCTCCATCTCAACACCAGCACCCAGCTTCACTCAACGACCAAAAAGCTACATTGCTGGACACCCTATGCCAAACAACTATGAAGACAGGAACACAACTACACCCATTATCAGAGAGGCTGCCTAAAATCATAAGAAGTCCACAAACACCTCAAAACACACCACCAGACGTACAGCTGCCCACCAGAGAGATAATATCCAGGCTCAGCCACCAGAACACAAGCACTAGTCCCCTCCACCAGGAAGCCTACACAACTCACTGAACCAACCTTAGCCATTGGTGACAGACACCAAGAACAACAGGAACTACGAACATGCAGCCTGCAAATAGGAGACCCCAAACACAGTAAGATAAACAAAATGAGAAGACAGAAAAACACACAGCAGATGAAGGAGCAAGATAAAAACCCACCAGACCTAACAAATGAAGAGGAAATAGGCAGTCTACCTGAAAAAGAATTCAGAATAATGATAGTAAAGATGATCCAAAATCTTGGAAATAGAATAGACAAAATGCAAGAAACATTTAACAAGGACCTAGAAGAAATAAAGATGAAACAAACAATGATGAACAACACAATAAATGAAATTAAAAATACTCTAGATGGGATCAATAGCTGAATAACTGATGCAGAAGAACGGATAAGTGACCTGGAAGATAAAATAGTGGAAATAACTACTGCAGAGCAGAATAAAGAAAAAAGAATGAAAAGAACTGAGGACAGACTCAGAGACCTCTGGGACAACATTAAACGCACCAATATTCGAATTATAAGGGTTCCAGAAGAAGAAGAGAAAAAGAAAGGGACTGGGAAAATATTTGAAGAGATTACAGTTGAAAACTTCCCTAATATGGGAAAGGAAATAGTTAATCAAGTCCAGGAAGCACAGAAAGTCCCATACAGGATAAATCCAAGTAGAAATATGCCAAGATACATATTAATAAAATGTCACAAATTAAATACAAAGAAAGCATATTAAAAGCAGCAAGGGGAAAACAACAAATAACACACAAGGGAATCCCCATAAGGTTAACAGCTAAACTCTCAGCAGAAACTCTGCAAGCCAGAAGGGACTGGCAGGGCATATTTAAAGTGATGAAAGAGAAAAATCTGCAACCAAGATTACCCAGCAAGGATCTCATTCAGATTTGACGGAGAAATTAAAACCTTTACAGACAAGCAAAAGCTGAAAGACTTCTGCACCACCAAACCAGCTTTATAACAAATGCTAAAGGAACTTCTCTAGGCAAGAAACACAAAACAAGGAAAAGACCTACAATAACGAACCCAAAACAACTAAGAAAATGGGAATAGGACCATAGATATCAATAATTACCTTAAATATAAATGGAGTAAATGCTCCCATCAAAAGACACAGATTGGCTGAATGGATACAAAAATAGACCCATATATATGCTCTCTAAAAGAGACCCATTTCAGACCTAGAGACACATACAGACTGAAAGCACGGGGATGGAAAAAGATATGCCATGAAAATGGAAACCAAAAGAAAGCTGGAGTAGCAATTCTCATATCAGACAAAATAGACTTTAAAATAAAGAGTATTAGAAGAGACAAAGAAGGACATTATGTAATGATCAAGGGATCAATCCAAGAAGAAGATATAACAATTGTAAATATTTATGCACCCAACATAGGGGCACCCCAATACATAAGGCAAATACTAACAGCCATAAAAGGGGAAATCAACAGTAACACATTCATACTACGGGACATTAACACCCCACTTTCACCAGTGGACCGATCATCCAAAATGAAAATAAATAAGGAAACACAAGCTTTAAATGATACATTAACAATATGGACTTAATTGATACTTATAGGACCTTCCATCCAAAAATGACAGAATACACATTTTTCTCAAGTGCTCATAGAACATTCTCCAGGAGAGATCATATCTTGCGTCACAAATCAAGCCTTGGTGAATTTGAGAAAATTAAAATTTTATCAAGTGTCTTTTCCGACCACAAGGCTATGAAACTAGATATCAATGACAGGAAAAGATCTGTAAACAATACAAACACATGGAGGCTAAACAATACACTACTTAATAATGAAGTGTTCACTGAAGAAATCAAAGAAATTAAAAAAATACCTAGAAACAAATGGCAATGGAGACATTATGACCGAAAACTATGGGATGCAGCAAAAGCAGTTCTAAGAGGGAAGTTTATAGAATACAATTCTACCTTAAGAAACAGGAAACATCTCGAATAAACAACCTAACCTTGCTCCTAAAGCAGTTAGAGAAAGAAGAACAAAACCCCACAAAGTTAGCAGAAGGAAAAATCATAAAGAACAGATCAGAAATAAGTGAAAAACAAATGAAGGAAACAATAGCAAAGATCAATGAAACTAAAATCTGGTTCTTTGAGAAAATAAACAAAATTGAGAAAGCATTAGCCAGACTCATCAAGAAACAAAGGGAGAAGACTCAAATCAATAGAATTACAAATGAAAAAGGAGAAGTTACAACTGACACTGCAGAAATACAAAAGATCATGAGAGATTACTACAAGCAACCCTACGCCAATAAAATGAACAACCTGGAAGAAATGGACAAATTCTTAGAAATGCACAATCTGGCAAGACTGAATCAGGAAGAAATAGAAAATATGTACAGACCAGTCACAAGCACTGTAACTGAAACTGTGATTAAAAATCTTCCCACAAACAAAAACCCAGGACAAGATGGCTTCACAGGCGAATTCTATCAAACATTTAGAGAAGAGCTAACACCTATCCTTCTCAAACTCTTCCAAAATATAGCAGAGGGAGGAACACTCCCAAACTCATTCTACGAAGCCACCATGACCTTGATACCAAAACGAAACAAGGATGTCACAGAGAAAGAAAACTAAAGGCCAATATCACTGATGAACATAGATGCAAAAATCCTCAACAAAATACTAGCAAACAGAATCCAACAGCACATTAAAAGGATCATACACCTTGATCAAGTGGGATTTATTCCGGGAAACCAAGGATTCTTCAATATATGCAAATCAATCAATGTGATAAACCATATTAACAAATTGAAGGAGAAAAAACATACGATCATCTCAATAGATGCAGAGAAAGCTTTCAACAAAATTCAACACTGATTTATGATAAAAACCCTTCAGAAACTAGGCCTAGAGGGAACTTTCCTCAACATAATAAAGGCCATATATGACAAACCCACAGCCAACCTCGTCCTCAATGGTGAAAAACTGAAAGCATTTCCACTAAGATCAGGAAAAAGAAAAGGTTGCCCACTCTCACCATTCTTATTCAACATAGTTTTGGAAGTTTTAGCCACAGCAATCAAAGAAGAAAAGGAAATACAAGGAATCCAAATTGGAAAAGAGGAAGTAAAGCTGTCACTGTTTGCACATGACATGATCCTATACATAGAGAATCCTAAAGACGCTACCAGAAAACTACTAGAGCTAATCAATGAATTTGGTAAAGTTGCAGGATACAAAATTAATGCACAGAAATCTCTGACATTCCTATACACTAATGATGAAAAATCTGAAAGTGAAATGCAGAAAACACTCCCATTTACCAATGCAACAAAAAGAAGAAAATATCTAGGAATAAACCTACCTAAGGAGACAAAAGACCTGTATGCAGAAAATTATAAGACACTGATGAAAGAAAGATGATACAAATAGATGGAGAGATACACCGTGTTCTTGGATTGGAAGAGTCAACATTTTGAAAATGACTCTACTACGCAAATCAATCTACAGATTCAATGCAATCCCTATCACACTACCACTGGCATTTTTCACAGAAGTAGAACAAAAAAATTCACAATTTGTATGGAAATACAAAAGACCCCGAATAGCCAAAGCAATCTTGAGAACGAAAAATAGACCTGGAGGAAGCAGGCTCCCTGACTTCAGACTATACTACAAAGCTACAGTAATCAAGACAGTATGGTACTGGCACAAAAACAGAAAGGTAGATCAATGGAACAGGATAGAAAGTCCAGAGATAAACCCACGCACATATGGACACCTTATCTTTGATAAATGAGGCAGGAATATATAGTGGAAAAGGACAGCCTTTTCAATAAGTGGTGCTGGGAAAAATGGACAGGTACATGTAAAAGTATGATATTAGATCATCCCTAACACCATACACAAAAATAAGCTCAAAATGGATTACAGACCTAAATGTACGTCCAGAAACTATCAAACTCTTAGAGGAAAACATAGGCAGAACACTCTATGACATAAATCACAGCAAGATCCTTTTTGACCCACCTCCTAGAGAAATGGAAATAAAAACAAAAATAAACAAATGGGACCTAATGAAACTTCAAAGCTTTTGCACAGCAAAGGAAACCATAAACAAGACCAAAAGACAACCCTCAGAAAGGGGGAAAATATTTGCAAATGAAGCAACTGACAAAGGATTAATTTCCAAAATTTACAAGCAGCTCATGCAGCTCAAAAAAAAAAAAACAAAACAAAACAAAACAAAAAAACAACACAGTCCAAAATTGGGCAGAAGACCTAAATAGACATTTCTCCAAAGAAGATATATAGACTGCCAACAAACACATGAAAGAATGCTCAACATCCTTGACCATTAGGGAAATGCAAACCAAAACTACAATGAGATATCATCTCACACCAGTCAGAATGGCCACCATCAAAAAATCTAGAAACAATAAATGCTGGAGAGGGTGTGGAGAAAGGGGAACACTCCAGCACTGCTGGTGGGAATGTGAATTGGTACAGCCACTATGGAGAACATTATGGAGATTCCTTAAAAAACTGCAAATAGAATTACCGTATGACCCAGCAATCCAACTACTGGGCTTATACCCTGAGAAAAACATAATTCAAAAAGATTCATGTACCAAAATGTTCATTGCAGCTCTATTTACAGTTGCCCAGAGATGGAAACAACCTAAGTGTCCATCATCGGATGAATGGATAAAGAGGATGTGGCACATATATACAATGGAATATTACTCAGCCATAAAAAGAAACGAAATTGAGCTGTTTGTCATGAGGTGGATAGACCTAGAGTCTGTCATATAGAGTGAAGTAAGTCAGAAAGAGAAAGACAAATACTGTATGCTAACACATATATATGGAATTTAAGAAAAAAAGATGTCATGAAGAACCTAGGGGTAAGACAGGAATAAAGACACAGACCTACTAGAGAACAGACTTGAGGATATGGGGAGGGGGAAGGGTGAGCTGTGACAAAGCGAGAGAGAGTCATGGACATATATACACTACCAAACATAAGGTAGATAGCTAGTGGAAGCAGCCGCATTGCACAGGGATATCAGCTCGGTGCTTTGTGACCACCTGGAAGGATGGGATACGGAGGGTGGGAGGGAGGGAGACACAAGAGGGAAGAGATATGGGAACATATTTATACATATACCTGATTCACTTTGTTATAGAGCAGAAACTAACACACCATTGTAAAGCAATTATACCCCAATAAAGATGTTAAAAAATAAAAATAAATGCTGGAGAGTGTGTGGAGAAACGGGAACACTCTTGCACTGCTGGCGGGAATGTGAATTGGTATAGCCACTATGGAGAACAGTATGGAGGTTCCTTACAAAAGTACAAATAGAACTACCATATGACCCAGCAATCCCACTACTGGGCATATACCCTGAGACAACCATAATTGAAAAAGAGTCATGTACCAAAATGTTCATTGCAGCTCTATTTACAATAACCTGGAGATGGAAACAACCTAAGTGCCCATCATCAGATGCATGGATAAAGAAGATGTGGCACATATATACAATGGAATATTACTCAGCCATAAAAAGAAACAAAATTGAGCTATTTGTAATGAGCTGGATAGACCTAGAGTCTGTCATACAGAGTGAAGTAAGTCAGAAAGAGAAAGACAAATACTGTATGCTAACACATATATATGGAATTTAAGAAAAAAAGATGTCATGAAGAACCTAGGGGTAAGACAGGAATAAAGACACAGACCTACTAGAGAATGGACTTGAGGATATGGAGAGGGGGAAGGTTAAGCTGTGACAAAGCGAGAGAGAGGTGTGGACATATATACACTACCAAACGTAAGGTAGATAGCTAGTGGGAAGCAGCCGCATAGCACAGGGAGATCAGCTAGGTGCTTTGTGACCGCCTGGAGGGGTGGGATTGGGAGGGTGGGAGGGAGGGAGACGCAAGAGGGAAGAGTCATGGGAACATATGTTTATGTATAACTGATTCACTTTGTTATAAAATAGATACTAACACACCATTGTAAAGCAAGTATACTCCAATAAAGATCTAAAAAAATTTTAAAAAAGGACCTTATGTCAACCTCCATCAAGGTAGGGAAGCAGTTGAGAGACTGCCTAGTGGCAACTCCCACCAGGCTGCTTATCTCTCCTTGTTCCCAGAGGAATCACAACGTGTTCTGCCAGATTCGGATCTGCCTGCAGTATAGTCTTGCGTCCATGGCCTAAGTGGGGACGTGCAAGGTCACCAGGGCACCGAGGCAGAGCCACTCCCCTACAGTGTCTGGCACAGAACAAGAGGTCACATATGTATGGTGCCAATAAACATAACATATACAATAATGACTCCAAAACAGAGGAGATTCTTTTCTTACCAGAGTCATTATAAAGGATTAATTAATTAATTAAATATGAATTAATGCCTCCATGTCTCAGGAAATATCTGGAATGCTGGAAATGAAAAGACCAATGTCACACAGTACTTGCCATGAGGGATAGCACACTCTAGTTGGAGAAATAGACACATATATAGAAAAACACTTCAAGAATAAAGAAGGAACACAGGCAAGGGACCCACAAAACAACAATAAAAACAGTGAATGGGGTAGCCTAGATCAAGAGTCAACCAAGCAGGGCTTCCCTGGTGGTGCAGTGGTTGAGAGTCCACCCGCTGATGCAGGGGACAAGGGTTCGTGCCCCGGTCCGGGAGGATCCCACATGCCGCGGAGCGGGTGGGCCCATGAGCCATGACCGCTGAGCCAGCACGTGCTCCGCAACGGGAGAGGCCACAACAATGAGAGGCCCGTGTACCGCAAAAAAAAAAAAAAAAAAAAAAAAAAAAAAAAAAAAAGAGTCAACCAAGCAGAAAAGACTAATTATGAGAGTGAAAATAGGTCCACTGGATTTCCCATGTCCACTGATCACTGGGTTCACATACTTGGCTCTGCTGATACAAGGCTGATTGGCATTTAAGCCTCACATTTAAATACTAAAATAACCAGATTAGCAGTGTCATGGTCATTCAAAAATATTTGCTGATGGCCAGGTGCGGTTTCAGTCCCTTTGTACAGAGGAAAATCAGTGAATTAGCTAACACAGTCCTTAACTGAGGGCTGATCTGAGCAAAGTGTCCAAGATTCATTATGAACATAAAGGTATAGAATATGTTTCTACTGGACACTTCTGGACAGTGTGTAATGAAGGCCACAAACCCTTCAAACAGAAGACTGGAAGAGAGATTTCCTATGATATCTCACTTGCAAAGTATTATTTTCAGTAGACTGCTGTTGTTATCATGGTTATACTTGGTTAAGTGAGTTGCATGTGTCATAAACATGCAGACAAAAAAAAATCTCTAATCACCTGCTGGGAATCTGCCTCTGGGCTCTAAGCTAGGCAGGCTCTAAGGACTTAAAAATGGTTCATTCTGGATATGAGTTCTCAAAGAAAGAGCTCAAAGTCTAATGATAAGAAAACCATCCAAAAAACAATGAAAAAACACATGTGATGAAAGCTATGGCAGGGGTGACACAGGGGATGTGCAGAACATAATGAAGGGCCCTGTAATCCAGGTGGTCAAATATGGTTTCTCCCAGGGGATGATGCATGTGTTCTAAGTACTACTTCACCATAAACAAATTTTAATCTTTATCCATCCTTCTCATTTTCATTAAAAAATATAAATCTCTCCATTCAAGTATATCAAATTTATACACGACTAAAGATCAGGGAAGATAAGTAAGTTTTTCAAGGTCAAGTCTCTAACCAGTAGAGCAGCCAGTTTTCAATATCCTGATATTGGAACCCATATTGGATATCAATATACTGATATTGGAAGCCATGCACTTCTTATTATAGCCATCTCTTTGCTCTTAATATTGTCTTCTGTTTTAATTCACATTCATTACGTGTAGTTTTCCTTGCTCTGCTTTTCCCATAAATTATTTTTCTTTAATTCATCTGTAGTTTATTCTTACAAAACTTTATTGCCAAACTGCTGAAAAAGTTTTCGAAGTTGATTGTACAATATTGCATTCTGACCAGTAGTAAATGAGGGTTCCATTTGCTCCATACCCTTGTGAAGAGTTGGTGTGATCAGTCTTCAAATTTAGCCATACCAGTAAGTGTGTAGTGATATCTCCTTGGAGTTTTAATGTACATCTCAACATTTGAACACGTTTTCATACATTTATTTGCCATATATATGTTCTTGTCTGCTCAAATGCCTTGGACATATTTTATTGGGTTGTTAGTCTTGTTTTTTTTCTTAGGAATTACTATTTATTTATTCTTGGTATCTGAAAGTTTACAGTAATACACCTTTGTCTGAGCCTTTATTCACTTGGACTCGGTAATCATGCCCTACATTTTTAGAGGCATTCTTGCGTTTTATTATTTGATAACTTCTGCTACCTCTTTCTCCATTCTCAGTATTTGGAAATATCCTTAATCTAAATCTATAAAGACATTAAAATCTTATAAAGACATTAAAAAGTTTCACTCCTTTTGTCTCTTTATTCAACTCCATGCGAGATTTTCTCAACTTGGTTTTTCCAAGTCTTCCACTGAATATTTTTTATTACCTACCTGATTCCTAAGAATTTTTAAAAATCAACTTTATTACATTTTCTTATTTTATAGCTAAACTATAAATATATAAATTAATGAATTAAGCTGTCCTTGTCAATACCAAAGTTATGGCAAAATCTTGGAAACACATTTTTCCTCCTTAATGGAAGGGTTTACAGAGCACAGGAGTTGTATGTTGCCCATAGGTTTATAAACCCTGCCTTGTGAACAATCTAATTTTTTTAAAGGCAAAAATAGCCCATAGGGAACAGGCATTCTTAACTTGTACTGACTTTGGTTGGAGTGCTTTCAATGAACTAAGCTCAATTTGGGGAAAGTAAAAAGTTAGGAAAAACTAATTGGTTACTGTTATTCTTCCCAAATCACCTAATAACTGTGTTTGATTCAGAAATTTGTGTGAGGAAGCACTCAAAGGGAAGATGGAAAACATGGGCAATGAGGAAAGGTGGAGAGTTTCTTCTTACAGAAAAAGATTAACTCATGAAGTCTGCTCTATCTATGTTTGAGTCTACCCACTGACAGTGATTAGAGGTACTTTTCTGCTGCTCAGGCTTTAATTAGGAGCTGTGTGGTTGGGGCAGAAGCCATACTGAAGATTTGTCAATCCCCCTCAGCAGAGGCCCCTTGAGGAAGAGATATATATCTAGGCTACTGAGATCATCTTGTCTGGCTAAGGGATATAATTACACAAATCAATCTATGTCACAGGAATAAAGACCTCAGGAGGACCAGAAATCCACCCCCCCAGACACTCAGAGATGTGTCTGCTGGTCATCATGAGGCTGTCTGAGAGTCCCATGATTAATTCCAAAGAGAGGCATCAACCTCTCCAGGTTGCTCTGACCAGGAAGCTCAGGTCAATCAGGGACATAGGCACCTGAAATTCCAGGACTTGCAGGGCAAGTGTTTGCAGCAGTTTTGGGTTGGGGAGTCTCTTCCTCCTTTACTGAAACAGTCTGGTTTGGTGGTACTGGTAACAGCCATTGCTTAGTTTTCCATTGTTGCTTTCTCCACATGATGTGACAGTTCTTGAACCACACCTTTACTACTGACTCATCAAAGTTAAGCATCTAAAGACAAACATACTGAAGAAAGGGGATGGAAAAAAATATCCCCTGCAAATAGAAATGAGAGGAAAGCTGGGGTAGCAATAATTATATCAGACAAATAGACTTTAAAACAAAGACTGTAACAAGAGACAAAGAAGGACATTACCTAATGATCAAGGGATCAATCCAAGAATAAGATATAACAATTGTAAATATATATGCACCCAACATAGGAGCAACTAATTACATAAAGCAAATGTTAATAGACATAAAAAGAGAAGTTGACAATAACACAATAATAATAGGGGTCTTTAACGCCCCACCTACATCAATAGACACATCATCCAGACAGAAAATCAATGAGGAAACATTGGCCTTAACTGTCACATTAGAACTTATGATCTTAATAGATATATACAGAATATTTCATCTAAAAGCACCAGAATACACACTCTTTTCAAGTGCACATGGAACACTCTCTGGGATAAATCACATGCTAGGCCATAAAACAAGTGTCTGTAAATTTAAGATCTGAAATCATACCAAGCAGCTTTCTTGACCACAAAGCTATGAGACCAGAAATTAACTACAAAAAAAACCCCTGCAAAAACACAAGCACAAAGAGGCTAAAAAATGTGCACCTAAACAACCAATGGATCAGTTCATCAATCAAAGAAGAAAGTTTAAAAAAATACCTAGAGACAAATAAAAACAAAAAAACCCAATGATCCAAAATCTACTGGATGCAACAAAAGCAGTTCTAAGAGGGACGTTATAACACAAGCCGGATTGGTGTGGTGCAGGGGAGGGCATGTGGGCTGGAGGCTCTGGCCAGTGGGTGGAGCAGCCTGAGGGTGCAGTGCCCACTGCCCCAGGCAGGCCGCTACCCCATGCACACTGTTGCCGTGGCCCCATGTTGCTGCCCCTGGCCTGCCTGCATGACAGGGTTGCACAGTGTCTCACTGCACTCCTGGTGCTTGCAGAGCCACCCTGAAAAAAAAATGATACAAGCCTATCTCAGGAAACAAAAGTAAATCTCAAATAAACAACCTAACTGTATACCTAAATAAACTAGAAGAAGCAGACAAACAAAACACAAAGTTAGTAGAAGAAAAGAAATTATAAAGATCAGAGCAGATATAAAAAAAACAGAGACTAAATAATGATAAAAAGATCAATGAAACTAAGAGCTGGTTCTTTGAAAAGATAAACAAAATTGATAAATCTTTAGCCAGACTCATCAAGAAAAAAAGAGAGAGGGCCCAAGTTAATATAATCAGAAATGAAAAATGAGGTTACAAGCACAGAAATTTAAAGAATCATAAGAAAATATTATGAAAAATTATATGATAATAAAATGGGCAATGTAGAAGAAATGGGAAATTCCTAGGAATGAAAAATCTCCCGAGACAGAATTAGGAAGAAATAGAAAATATGAGCAGATCAATTACCTGTAATGAAAATCAATCAGTAAAAAACAAAATTAAACAAATAAACCAAAAATAAAATCTCCCAACAAGCAAAAGTCCAGGAACAGATGGGTTCACAGTGAATTCTACTAAAAGTTTACAGAAGAGTTAACACCTATCCTTCTTAATCTATTCCAAAGAATTGCAGAGGAAAAAACACTTCCAAACTATGTGGGCAGCATAACCCAGATACCAAAACCAGACAAAGATACACCAACAAAGTAAATTACAGGTCAATATCACTAATAAACATAGACACAAGAATCATCAACAAAATATTAGGGATTGTAATTCAACAATGTATTAAAAGGATCATACACCATGATCAAGTGGGATTTATCCCTGTGTTGCAAAGATGGTTCAATGTCTGTGAATCAATCAATGTGATATACCACATTAATAAACTGAAGAATAAAAATCATACGAACATCTGAATAGATGCAGAAAAAGCTTTTGACAAAATTCAAAATTTTATAATAAAAACTCTTAACAAAGTCATTATGGAAGGAATATGCCTCAGCAAATAATGGCCATATATGACAAACCCTCAGCTAACATCATACTTAATAGATATGAAAAGCTCTAAGATGAAAAACAAGACAAGGATGCCCACTCTCACCACTTTTATTCAACACAGTATTGGAAGTCCCAGCCACAGCAGTCAGACCACAAAAAAGAAATAGAAATACAATGAATGCAAATTTGAAATGAAGAAGTAAAAGAAGTAAAACAGCATTAGACATGATACTAAACATAGAAACTCCTAAAGACACAACCAAAAAAACTACTAGAAATCATCAGTGAATTCAGTAAAGTTTCTGGATACACAATTAATATACAGAAATCTGTTGTGTTGCTAAACACTAACAACCAACTATTGGTAAGTGAAATTAAGGAAACCAGCCCTTTCACAATGATATCGAAAAGAATAAAATACCTGGGAATAATTTAGCTAAAGAGGTACAAGAACTGAACCTGGAAAACTATAAGACACTGATGAAAGGAATTGAAGGTGTCACAAACAGGTTGAAAGATACATTCTGCTCATGAACTGGAACAACTAATATTGTTAAAATGACCATACTATCCAAGGCAATATACAGATTCAGGGCAATCCCTTTCAAAAGGCCAATGGCATTTCCCCTAGAGCCAGAACAAATGATTCTAAAATGTGTATGGAAACAAAAGACCAACCTTAGGCAAAACAACTGAAAGAAAGAGGAACAAATCTGGAGGTATCACACATGTTTTAATTACAAAGCTATAGTAATTAAAATAGTATGGTCCTGGCACAGAAACAGACACATAGATCAGTGGAACAATATAGAGCCCAGAAATGAACCCATACTTACATGGGCAATTAAACTATAATGGAGGCAAGAATATACAATAGGGAAAAGACAACCACTTTCAATAAATGGTGCTGGGAAAACTGGACAGCTATGTGCAAAAGAATTAAACTGGACTAATTTTATCATATCATATACAAACATAAACTCAATATCTATTAAACACTTAACTGTAAGACCTGAAACCATAAAACTTCTAGAAGAAAACATAGGCATTAGATTCTTTGACATCAGTCGCAGCAACATTTTGTTGGATATGTCTCCTCAGGCAAGGAAAACAAAAGCAAAAATAAACAAACAAACTACATCAAACTAAAAAACTTTTGCACAGTGAAGGAAGCTATCAGCAAAACGAAAAGGTCACCTACTGAATGGGAGAAGATATTTGCAAATGATATATGCAATAAGGGTTAATATCTAAAATATACAAAGAACTCATACAACTCAATATCAAAAAAACACCAATCTAATTAAAAAATAGGTAGAGGATATGAATAGACATTTTTGCAAAGAAGACTTACAGATAAACATCATACACATGAAAAGATCCTCAACATCACTAATCATCAGGGAAATGCATGTCAAAACCACAATGAGATATCAACTCACACCTATCAGAAGGGCTATTATGAAAAAGACAAGAAATAAAAAATATTGGAGGAGATGTGGAGAAAAGGAAACCCTTGTGTACTGTTGGTGGGAATGTAAATTAGTACAGCCATTATTGAGATTCCTCAAAAGATTAAAAATACAATCCAGCAGTTCACTCAAATATTTATTCAAAGAAAAGGAAAACACTAATTTGAAAAGATATATGCACCCTTATGTTCATTGCAAACTTATAGCCAAGATATGGAAGAAACCAAAGAACTCATCAAAAGATGAAAGAATAAAGATGTGATAGACAGACAGACAGACAGACACACACACACACAAACACACACACATACAGTGGAATGCTATTCACCCATAAAAACGAAGAAAATCTCGCCATTTTTGAATTCGGTAAAGTAGCAGCATACAAAATTAATGCACAGAAATCTCTTGCATACCTATATACTAAGGATGAAAAATCTGGAAGTGAAATTAAGAAAAAACTCCCATTTACCATTGCAACAAAAATAATAAAATATCTGGAGAAAACCTACCTAAGGAGACAAAAGATCTGTATGCAGAAAATTATAGGACACTGATGAAAGAAATTAAAGATGATACAAATAGATGTAGAGATATACCATGTTCCTGGATTGGAAGAATCAACATTGTGAAAATGACTCTACTACCCAAAGCAACCTACAGATTCAATGCAATCCCTATCAAACTACCACTGGCATGCTTCACAGAACTAGAACAAAATATTTCACAATTCATATTGAAACACAAAAGACCCCAAATAACCAAAGCAATCTTGAGAAAGAAAAATGGAGCTGGAGGAATCATGTTCCCAGATTTCAGACTATACTACAAAGCTACAGTAATCAAGACAGTATGGTACTGGCCCAAAAACAAAAATATAGATCAATGGAACAGGATAGAAAGCCCAGAGATAAACCTACGCACATATGGTCACCTTATCTTTGACAAAGGAGGCAAGAATATACAGTGGAGAAAAGACAGCCTCTTCAACAAGTGGTGCTGGGAAAACTGGACAGCTACATGGAAAAGAATGAAATTAGAACACTCCCTAACACCATACACAAAAATAAACCAAAATGGATTAAAGACCTAAATGTAAGGCCAGACACCATCAAACTCTCTGAGGAAAACATAGGCAGAACACTCTGTGACATAAATCACAGCAAGATCCTTTTTGACCCACCTCCTAGAGAAATGGAAATAAAAACAAAAATAAACAAATGGGACCTAATGAAACTTAAAAGTTTTTGCACAGCAAAGGAAACCATAAACAAGACCAAAAGACAACTCTCAGAATAGGAGAAAATATTTGCAAATGAAGCAACTGACAAATGATTAATCTCCAAAACATACAAGCAACTCATGCAGCTGAATATCAAAAAACCCACAACTCAATCCAAAAATGGGCAGAAGACCTCAATAGACATTTCTCCAAAGATGATATACAGACTGCCAACAAACACATGAAAGAATGCTCAACATCATTAATCATTAGAGAAATGCAAATCAAAACTACAATGACATATCATATCACACTGGTCAGAATGGCCATCATCAAAAAATCTACAAACATAAATCCTGGAGAGGGTGTGGAGAAAAGGGAACACTTTTGCACTGTTGGTGGGAATGTAAATGGATACAGCCACTATGGAGAACAGTATGAAGGTTCCTTAAAAATCTAAAAATAGAACTACCATACGACCCAGCAATCCCACTACTGGGCATATTCCCTGAGAAAACCATAATTCAAAAAGAGTCATGTACCAAAATGTTCATTGCAGCTCTATTTACAAGAGCCAGTACATGGAAGCAGCCTAAGTGTCCATCAACAGATGAATGGATAAAGAAGATGTAGCACATATATACAATGGAATATTACTCATAAAAAGGAACATAAGAGGGAATGAAACTGAGTTATTTTGTAGTGAGGTGGATGGACCTAGAGACTGTCATACACAGTGAAGTAAGTCAGAAAGAGAAACAAATACCATATGCTACCACATATATATGGAATCTAAAAAAATAAGAGAAAATGGTCAGAAGAACCTAAGGGCAAGACGGGGATGAAGATGCAGGCCTACTAGAGAATGGACTTGAGGATATGGGGAGAGGGAAGGGTAAGCTGAGACAAAGGGAGAGAGTGTCATGGACATATATACACTACCAAACGTAAAACAATAGCTAGTGGGAAGCAGCCACATAGCACAGGGAGATCATCTCGGTGCTTTGTGACCACATAGAGGGGTGGGATAGGGATAGTGGAGAGAGGGAGATGCAAGAGAGAAGAGATATGGGGACATATGTATATGCATAACTGATTCACTTTGTTATAAAGCAGTAACTGACACACCATTATAAAGCAATTATACTCTAATTAAAGATGTTAAAAAAATTTTGGAGGGGACCTTGAAGATGGTGGAAGAGTAAGACGCGGAGATCACCTTCCTCCCCACAGATACACCAGAAATACATCTACAGGTGGAACAACTCCTACAGAACACCTACTGAAGGCTGGCAGAAGACCTCAGACCTCCCAAAAGGCAAGAAACTCCCCACGTACCTGGGTAGGGCAAAAGAAAAAAAGAAAAAACAGAGACAAAAGAATAGGGACGGCACCTGCACCAGTGGGAGGGAGCTGTGAAGGAGGAAAAGTTTCCATACACTAGGAAGCCCCATCGCGGGCGGAGACTGCGGGAGGCAGAGGGGGGGGCTTCGGAGCCGCGGAGGAATGCACAGCAACGGGTGCGGAGGGCAAAGCGGGTAGATTCCCGCACAGAGGATCGGTGCCAACCGGCACTCACCAGCCCGAGAGGCTAATCTGCTCACCCGCTGGGGCGTGCGGGGCTGTGACCTGAGGCTCGGGTTTCGGTTTCGGACGGAGCGCAGGGAGAGGACTGGGGTTGGTGGCTTGAACATAGCCTGAAGGGGTTAGTGCACCACGGCTAGCCAGGAGGGAGTCCGGGGAAAAGTCTGCACCTGTCGAAGAGGCAAGAGACTTTTCTTTCCCTCTTTGTTTCCTGGTGCGCGAGGAGAGCGGTTTAAGAGCGCTGCTTAAAGGAATTCCAGAGACGGGCGCGAGCCGCGGCTAAAAGCGTGAACACCACAGACGGGCGCGAGCCGCAGCTAAAAGCGTGGACCCCAGAGACGGGCGCGAGCCGCGGCTAAAAGCACGGACCCCAGAGACGGGTGGGAGACGCTAAGGCTGCTGCTGCCGCCACCAAGGGCCCTGTGTGCGAGCACAGGCCACTCTCCACATCCCTCTTCCGTGGACCCTGTGCAGCCCGCCACTGCCAGGTTCCCGGGATCCAGGGACACCTTCCCTGGGAGAATGCACGGCTGGCCTCAGGCTGGTGCAACGTCACGCCGGCCTCTGACACCGCAGGCCCGCCCCACATGCAGTGCCCCTCCCTCCCCCACCCCACCCCCCACCCCGGCCTGAGTGCGCCAGAGCCGCCAAATCAGCGGCTCCTTTAACCCCGTCCTGTCTGAGCAAAAAACAGACGCCCTCCACCGACCTACACGCAGAGGCAGGGCCAAATCCAAAGCTGAGCCCCTGTGAGCTGTGAGAACAAAGAAGAGAAAGGGAAATCTCTCCCAGCAGCCTCAGAAGCAGTGGATTAAAGCTCCACAATCAACTTGATATACCCTGCATCTGTGGAATACCTGAATAGACAAGGAATGATCCCAAATTGAGGAGGTGGACTTTAGGAGCAAGATCTATGATTTTTTTTCCTTTTTCCTCTTTTTGTGAATGTGTATGTGTATGCTTCTGTGTGAGATCTTGTCTGTATAGTCTTGCTTCCACCATTTGTCCTAGGGTTCTATCCGTCCATGGTTTTAAAAAAAATTTTTTTCTTAATAATTAATTTTAATAACTTTATTATACTTTACCTTCGTTCTTTCTTTCTTCCTTTCCTTCCTTCCTTCCCTCCTTTAGACAACGAACCATCCCAAATTGAGGAGGTGGTCTCTGAGAGCAAGATTTATGATTTTTCCCCCTTTACCTCTTTTTGTGAGGGTGTATGTGTATGCTTCTATGTAAGATTTTAGCTGTATAGCTTTGCTACCTACATTTGTCCTAAGGTTCTATCCATCCTTTTTTTTTTATAAGTTTTTTTAATTCAATAACTTTATTATACTTTATTTTATTTTTACTGCATCTTCTTTCTTTCTGTCTTTTTTCCTTCTTTCCCTACTTCCTTCCTTCCTCCCTCCCTCCCTCCCTCTTTTCTTTCCTTCTTGCCTTCTTGCCTTCTTTGCTTCTTTCTTTCTTTCTTTGTTTCTTTCTTCCTTTTTCCTTCCTTCCTTCCTTCCCTCCTTTCCTTCTTTCTTTCCTCATACTTCTACTAATCCTCTCTACATTTTCTCCCTTTTATTCTGAGCCATGTGGATGAAAGGCTCTTGGTGCTCAAGCCAGGAGTCAGGGCTCTGCCTCTGAGGTAGGAGAGCCAACTTCAGGACACTGGTGAATAAGAGACCTCCCAGCTCCACATAATATCAAATGGCGAAAATCTCCCAGAGACCTCCATCTTAACACCAGCACCCAGCTTCACTCAACGACCAGCAAGCCACAGTGCTGGACACCCTAAGCCAAATAACTAGCAAAACAGGAACACAACCACACACATTAGCAGAGAGGCTGCCTAAAATCATAATAAGGCCACAGACACCCCAAAACACACCACCAGACGTGAACCTACCCACTAGAGAGACAAGATCCAGCCTCATCCACCACAACACAGGCAGTAGTCCCCTCCACCAGGAAGCCTACGCAACCCACTGAACCAACCTTAGCCACTGGAGACAGACATCAAAAACAGCAGGAACTACGAACCTGCAGCCTGCAAAAAGGAGACCCCAAACACAGTAAGATAAGCAAAATGAGAAGACAGAAAAACACACAGCAGATAAAGGAGCAAGATAAAAATGCACCAGACCTAACAAATGAAGAGGAAATAGGCAGTCTACCTGAAAAAGAATTCAGAATAATGATAGTAAGGATGATCCAAAATCTTGGAAATAGAATGGACAAAATGCAAGAAACAGTTAACAAGGACCTAGAAGAACTAAAGATGAAACAAGCAATGATGAACAACACAATAAATGAAATTAAAAGTACTCTAGATGGGATCAATAGCAGAATAACTGAGGCAGAAGAACGGATAAGTGACCTGGAAGATAAAATAGTGGAAATAATTACTGCAGAGCAGAATAAAGAATGAAAAGAACTGAGGACAGTCTCAGAGACCTCTGGGACAACATTAAACGCACCAACATTCGAATTATAGGGGTTCCAGAAGAAGAAGAGAAAAAGAAAGGGACTGAGAAAACATTTGAAGAGATTATAGTTGAAAACTTCCTTAATATGGGAAAGGAAATAGTTAATCAAGTCCAGGAAGCACAGAGAGTCCCATACAGGATAAATACAAGGAGAAATACGCGAAGACACATATTAATCAAACTGTCAAAAATTAAATACAAAGAAAGCATATTAAAAGCAGCAAGGGAAAAACAACAAATAACACACAAGGGAATTCCCATAAGGTTAAGAGCTGATCTCTCAGCAGAAACCCTACAAGCCAGAAGGGAGTGGCAGGACATACTGAAAGTGATGAAGGAGAAAAACCTGCAACAAAGACTACTCTGCCCAGCAAGGATCTCATTCAGATTTGATGGAGAAATTAAAACCTTTAAAGACAAGCAAAAGCTGAGAGACTTCTGCACCACCAAACCAGCTTTACAACAAATGCTAAAGGAACTTCTCTAGACAAGAAACACAAAGCAAGGAAAAGACCTACAATAACGAACCCAAAACAATTAAGAAAACGGGAATAGGAACATACATATCGATAATTACCTTAAATGTAAATGGACTAAATGCTCCCACCAAAACACACAGATTAGCTGAATGGATACAAAAACAAGACCCTTATATATGCTGTCTACAAGAGACCCACTTCAGACCTAGAGACACATACAGACTGAAAGTAAGGGGATGGAAAAAGATATTCCATGCAAATGGAAACCAAAAGAAAGCTGGAGTAGCAATTCTCATATCAGAGAAAATGGACTTTAAAGTAAGGACTATTAGAAGAGACAAAGAAGGACACTGCATAATGATCAAGGGATCGATCCAAGAAGAAGATATAACAATTGTAAATATTTATGCACCCAACATAGGAGCACCTCAATACATAAGGCAAATACTAACAGCCATAAAAGGGAAAATCGACAGTAACACATTCATAGTAGGGGAATTTAACACCCCACTTTCACCCATGGACAGATCATCCAAAATGAAAATAAATAAGGAAACACAAGCTTTAACTGATACGTTAAACAAGATGGATTTAATTGATAATTATAGGACACTCCATCCAAAAATGACAGAATACACATTTTTCTCAAGTGCTCATGGAACATTCTCCAGGATAGATCATATCTTGGGTCACAAATGAAGCCTTGGTAAATTTAAGAAAATTGAAATTTTATCAAGTATCTTTTCTGACCACAATGCCATGAGACTAGATATCAATTACAGGAAAAGATCTGTAAAAAATACAAACATGTGGAGGCTAAACAGTACACTACTTAATAATGAAGTGATCACTGAAGAAATCAAAGAGGAAACAAAAAAATATCTAGAAACAAATGACAATGGAGACAAAATGACACAAAACCTACGGCATGCAGCAAAAGCAGTTCTAAGGGGGAAGTTTATAGCAATACAAGCCCACCTTAAGAAGCAGGAAACATCTCGAATAAACAACCTAACTTTGCACCTCAAGAAAATAGAGAAAGAAGAACAAAAAAACCCCAAAGCTAGAAGAAGGAAAGAAATCATAAAAATCAGATCAGAAATAAATGAAAAAGAAATGAAGGAAACAATAGCAAAGATCAATAAAGTAAAAGATGGTTCTTTGAGAAGATAAACAAAATAGATAAACCGCTATCCAGACTCAACAAGAAAAAAAGGGAGAAGACTCAAATCAATAGAAATAGAAATGAAAAAGGAGAAGTAACAACTGAAACTGCAGAAATAAAAAAGATCATGAGACATTACTACAAGCAACTCTATGCCAATAAAATGGACAATCTGGAAGAAATGGACAAATTCTTAGAAATGCACAACCTGCCAAGACTGAATCAGGAAGAAATAGAAAATATGAACAGACCAATCACAAGCACTGAAATTGAAACTGTGATTAAAAATCTTCCAACAAACAAAAGCCCAGGACCAGATGGCTTCACAGGCAAATTCTATCAAACATTTAGAGAAGAGCTAACACCTATCCTTCTCAAACTCTTCCAAAATATAGCAGAGAGAGGAACACTCCCAAACTCATTCTATGAGGCCACCATCACCTTGATACCAAAAACAGACAAGGATGTCACAAAGAAAGAAAACTACAGGCCAATATCACTGATGAACATAGATGCAAAAATCCTCAACAAAATACTAGCAAACAGAATCCAACAGCACATTAAAAGGATCATGCACCATGATCAAGTGGGGTTTATTCCAGGAATGCAAGGATTCTTCAATATACGCAAATCTATCAATGGGATAAACCATATTAACAAATTGAAGGAGAAAATCCATATGATCATCTCAATAGATGCAGAGAAAGCTTTTGACAAAATTCAACACCCATTTATGATAAAAACCCTGCAGAAAGTAGGCATAGAGGGAACTTTCCCCAACATAATAAAGGCCATATATGACAAGCCCACAGCAAACATCATCCTCAATGGTGAAAAACTGAAAGCATTTCCACTAAGATCAGGAACAAGACAAGGTTGCCCACTCTCACCACTCTTATTCTACATAGTTTTGGAAGTTTTAGCCACAGCAATCCGAGAAGAAGAGGAAATAAAAGGAATCCAAATCTTAAAAGAAGAAGTAAAGCTGCCACTGTTTGTACATGACATGGTACTATACATAGAGAATCCTAATGATGCTACCAGAAAACTACTAGAGCTAATCAATGAATTTGGTAAAGTAGCAGTATACAAAATGAATACACAGAAATCTCTGGCATTCCTATATGCTAATGATGAAAAATCTGAAAGTGAAATCAAGAAAACACTCCCATTTACCACTGAAACAAAAAGAATAAAATATCTAGGAATAAACCTACCTAAGGAGACAAAAGACCTGTATGCAGAAAATTATAAGACACTGATGAAAGAAATTAAAGATGATACAAATAGATGGAGAGATATACCATGTTCTTGGATTGGAAGAATCAACATTGTGAAAATGACTCTACTACCCAAAGCAATCTATAGATTCAATGCAATCCCTATCAAACTACCACTGGCATTTTTCACAGAACTAGAAAAAAAATTTTCGCAATTCGTATGGAAACACAAAAGACCCCGAATAGCCAAAGCAGTCTTGAGAACGAAAAACAGAGCTGGAGGAATCAGGCTTCCTGACTTCAGACTATCCTACAAAGCTACAGTAATCAAGACAGTATGGTACTGGCACAAAAACAGAAAGGTAGATCAATGGAACAGGATAGAAAACCCAGAGATAAACCCACGTACATATGGACACCTTATCTTTGATAAAGGTGGCAGGAATGTAGAGTGGAGAAAGGACAGCCTCTTCAATAAGTGGTGCTGGAAAAACTGGACAGGTACATGTAAAAGTATGAGATTAGATCACTCCCTAACACCATACACAAAAATAAGCTCAAAATGGATTAAAGACCTAAATGTAAGGCCAGAAACTATCAAACTCTTAGAGGAAAACATAGGCAGAACACTCTATGATATAAATCACAGCAAGATCCTTTCTGACCCACCTCCTAGAATAATGGAAATAAAAACAAAAATAAACAAATGGGACCTAATGAAACTTCAAAGCTTTTGCACAGCAAAGGAAACCATAAACAAGACCAAAAGACAACCCTCAGAATGGGAGAATATATTTGCAAATGAAGCAACGGACAAAGGACTAATCTCCAAACTTTACAAGCAGCTCTTGCAGCTCATTAACAAAAAAACAAAAAACCCAATCCAAAAATGGGCAGAAGACCTAAATAGACATTTCTCCAAAGAAGATATACAGACTGCCAACAAACACATGAAAGAATGCTCAACTTCATTAATCATTAGAGAAATGCAAACCAAAACTACAATGAGATATCATCTCACACCAATCAGAATGGCCACCATCAAAAAATCTAGAAACAATAAATGCTGGAGAGGATGTGGAGAAAAGGGTACACTCTTGCACTGCTGGTGGGAATGTGAATTGGTTCAGCCACTATGGAGAACAGTATGGAGGTTCCTTAAAAAACTACAAATAGAACTACCATATGACCCAGCAATCCCACTACTGGGCATATACCCTGAGAAAACCAAAATTCAAAAAGAGTCATGTACCAAAATGTTCATTGCAGCTCTATTTACAATAGCCCAGAGATGGAAACAACCTAAGTGCCCATCATCGGATGAATGGATAAAGAAGATGTGGCACATATATACAATGGAATATTACTCAGCCATAAAAAGAAATGAAATTGTGCTATTTGTAATGAGGTGGATAGACCTAGAGTCTGTCATACAGAGTGAAGTAAGTCAGAAAGAAAAAGACAAATACCATATGCTAACACATATATATGGAATTTAAGAAAAATATGTCATGAAGAACCTAGGGGTAAGACAGGAATAAAGACGCAGTCCTACTGGAGGACGGACTTGAGGATATGGGGAGGGGGAAGGGTGAGCTGTGACAGGGCGAGAGAGAGTAATGGACATATACACACTAACAAACATAGATAGCCGTGGGAAGCAGCCACATAGCACAGGGAGATCAGCTCGGTGCTTTGTGACTGCCTGGAGGGGTGGGATAGGGTGGGTGGGAGGGAGGGAGAACCAAGAGGGAAGAGATGTGGGAACATATGTATATGTGTAACTGAATCACTTTGTTATAAAGCAGAAACTAACGCACCATTGTAAAGCAATTATACCCCAATAAAGATGTTAAAAAAAAAACTTGCCATTTACAACAACATGGTTAGACTAAGAGGATATTATGCTAATTGAAATAAGTCAGACAGAGAAAGACAAATACTCTGTATTTTCACTTGTATGTTCAATCTAAAAAACAAATGATCATAGCTAAATCTAATTAAACAGAACCAGATCCATAGATAAAGAGAAAAAACTGGTGGTTGTTAAAAATTAAGGGTGCAGAGGAGTGAAAATAAGTGAGGAAGATTAAGAGGTACAAACTTCCAGTTATAAAACAACTGAGCCATGAGTATGAAATGTACAGTATGGGTAATATATTCGATAATTATGTAATATCTTTGTGTGGTGACAGATGGTAACTAGACTTATCATGATGAACATTTTGAAATGTACAGAAATATTGAATCACTATGTTGTATACCAGGAACTAACATTGTACTGTAGCTCAATTTTACTTCATAACAAACAAACTTGTAGAAAAAGAGATCATATTTGTGATTACCAGGAGCGGTGGGTGGATGGAGGTTGAAAGTAGTGAAAGGTAGAAACTTTCAGTTATAAGATAAATAAGTACTCTGGATGTAATATTCAATATGATAAATATAATTAACACTGCTGTACAGATTTACAGAGTAAATCCTGAGTTCTCACACAAGGAAAAATATTTTTTTCTATTTACTTAATTTTATATCCATAAGAGATAATGGATGTTCACTAAATGTACTGTGGTAATCATTTCATGATGTATGTAAGTCAAAACATCATGTTGTATACATTAAAATTATACACTGCTGTATTGTATGTCAATTATATCTCAATAAAACTGGAAGAAAAAAGAGTAACCCCAAGAAAGCCTAAGTACCCCACTCTCAAGTCCAGTAAAAACAAAACCCCTGGTTTTTGCTCTTTCTCTCTCTCTATTCATGACCTTCCTTTGTGGTCCCTGGTGTTCTGGGTACTCTCCAGGACCTGTAAGTAATAGACCTTGGCTTTTCAAAGTTCCCTGATGGTTGCTGCTGAAGTGTGTCTCTCAGTAATAATAAGAACCGTAAGCACCAGTCCAGCCACAACATTGCCTCCAAATGGGGAAATATCTGTGGGGGATTGCCACGTATAGTATGGGCCCAGGTCAGTTCTGCCAGGCATTTCTAGTCAATAGCATAATTATTGATAGGCAAGACCAACTCAAAACAGGAGCCAAGAAGACTCCATAGGGAAATGATAGACTTCAAGAAATGATGCTGGGAAAACTGTATATTCACATGCAAAAGAATGAAATTGGACCCCTGTCTTGCACAAAAATTGACTTCACAACAATTAACTCGAAATAGAGTAAAGAGAAACACAAAACCCAAAACTGTAAAAGTCCTTTATGAAAACACAGGAAAAAAGCTCCTTGACATTGGTCTTGGCAATAATTTTTTGGATATGTCATAAAAAGCATAAGCAACAAAAGCAAAAATAAACAAGTTGGAGTGTAGCAAATGAACAGTTTCTCCACAGAAAAAGTAAAAATCAAAAAATGAAAAGGCAACCCATGAAATGGGAGAAAATATTTGCAAACCATATATCTGATAAGGGTTAATGTCCAAAATTTTAAGTGTCTCATTCAACTCAATAGCAAAAAAGAAAGAAAGAAAGAAAGAAAGAAAGAAAGAAAGAAAGAAAGAAAGAAAGAAAGAAAGAAAGAAAGGAAGAAAGAATCTAATTAAAAATGGTCAAAGGCCCTGAACAAACAATTTCCAAAGGAGATATACAAATGAGCAACAGGTACACGAAAAGGTGCTCAACATCAATAACTATCAAAGAAATGTAAATCAAAACCACAATGACATATTGCCTTATACCTGTAAGGATGGCTATTATCAAAAAGATAATTTAAATTTGTATTCAAAAGATGTGACAAGATTCCATTTTTTAAAGGTGACAATAGGTCACCTAGTATTCTAGACTCAGTGTGAATAAACTATAAAAATTCACTTCCATCTTTGTGTTTCTAAGATGTTTTGTATGTAAAATATTTGTGTGGTATATTCCTTTTATTACTTCTATAAATAAAATTATATTCCTAAAAACAAATGATAAGAGGTAACAAGAAATTTGAACCCTTGAACGCTGTTGGTGGAAATGCAAAATGGTGCAGCTGCTATGGAAAATAGTATGGAGAGTCCTCAAAAAATTAAAAATGGAGCTACTATACAATTCAGCAATCCCACTTCTGAATATTTACCCAAAAGAAATGAAGGCAGAATATCAAATTGATACTAGCATTCCTATGTTCATTTCAACACTATTTGCAATAGCCACGCTGTGAAAACAATTTAATGTCTATTGACCAATGAATATATAAAGAAAATGTGGTATATATGTACAATGGGATATTATTCAGCCTTAAAAGAGAAAGAAATTCTGCAATATGTGACACATCATAGATGAACCTTATAGACACTATGCTAAGTGAAATAAGCAAGTCACAGAAAGACAAGTACTACCTGATTCCATGGACTTGAGGACTTGGGGAGGGGAAGGGTAAGCTGGGACGAAGTGAGAGAGTGGCATGGAGTTATATATACTACCAAATGTAAAATAGATAGCTAGTGGGAAGCAGCCGCATAGCATAGGGAGATCAGCTCAGTGCTTTGTGACCAACTAGAGGGGTGGGATAGGGAGGGTGGGAGGGAGATGCAAGAAGGAGGAGATATGGGGATATATGTATATGTATAGCTGATTCACTTTGTTGTAAAGCAGAAACTAATACACCCTTGTAAAGCAATTACACTCCAATGAAGATGTTAAAAAAAAACTGACAAAAACAAAGAAAAAAAATCATGGAATCAAAGTGTGGAATGGTTTTTTCTAGGGGCTAGGTGGACGGGGAAATAGGGAATTGCTAATAATAGGCATTACATTTCAGTCAAGCAAGATGAATAAGCTCTAGAAATCTGCTGAACAACATTGTACCTATATCAATAACAATATATAGTACACTAAACATATAAGAGGATAGATCTCACATTAAATGATCTTTCCACAATAAGATAAAGTAGAATAAAAGAATAATGTATAAATAAAATAAAATAGAACTAAATGCAAATGGAAATACAATATCAAAATTTGTACAATTCAGTGAAAATTAGAGGGAAATTTATAGCTTTGAATGCATATACTAGAAAGAAAACACTAAAAATCAATAATCTAAGCTTCTACCTTAGGAAACTAGAAAAAGAAGAGTAAATTAAATTAAAAGTAAGCAGAAGAAAATAAAAACTAAAAATTAGAGCAAAAATCTATGACATTGAAAATAAGAAACCAATAGAAAAAAATCAGTGAAGTGGATCTCGGAAAAGATCAATAAAATCTATAAACCACTAGCCAACCTAAGTTTAAAAAAAAGATATGGCTAAGTAGTGTATCTTGCACCAGCTATATGTCACAGGGCATCAGCACCCTGAACACTGGTTACTAATCCCAGGGGTAGACTCCAAACGCTTCTGCCCATTGGATCAGAGTAGCCAAGGAAAACACAAAACAGTCAATCACTGGTTGGAACAACACTTTACTTTCATAGAGAAGAGACAGAGCAAGATCAGTTCCAATAATGTACGAGGTTCCCATATGGTTATTTGTACTCCCCACCCCGGCAGCTGGTGTAGGACACTTGGCTATGTACACTCTTCTCTTGCTGCATGAAAAGGACCCAGTGTTTCCCCTGTGGAATAAAAAGTACTGAAAACTGAGGGCGTGTCTGAAGGTCATTTATGCACATTTGTGAGCAAAACATAGGAACACATATTGAGCATTAAACTGGGAAAAATATTCCCACACAAGATGGTAAGCACAGCAGTGGCACAGCTCTTTATCTCTTGATATGTAAGCATTACATGCTCATTCTTATGTGGTCCAGTGCAGTCAAAAGACTGTGCACATGAAACTGCCTTCCCATCAGACACAAAGTACTAATACCATGATGAGGAAAATCACAAATAGTCTATGGCAGGACAATCAAACTAAGACAGAAAGAAAACAAAAAACAAAATGACATGCCCCCCTTTGTGGCAAGCCTTTTCCAATGTGCAATGTGCATCTACATTATACATTAACCAGACCTCCTTAAAGCAGGAGGATGAAATCAACCTTTG